>NC_072026.1:11415678-11600678 GCF_027791375.1 Indicator indicator
AGAACAGAGAGCATTTAAATGTATTCATATATAGGGGTTTTTGATCTTGCAGTTAGACCTTGCGGTAAAACTCTTGACACAATTTCTCTTATATACCTTCATTTTGCATGACATGATGACAGTTATCATTTAAGCAAATAGTTAATCTTCTACATACAGGCTTTTCAAAAGTGGGTGTCAAGCCTCTTTTAACTCTTGTGTAACAGAAAGAGGCTTCTGAGCTTGGGACTGACTTTATCTCCATTTTCATGGTGTTTTGTGTTTTGCAGTCAGTGAGGGGGCTCTGTTGGTAGGGTACAAGCCACCAGGAAAATAACTGTTGCTTCAAATGTCTTTTTTTGGTGTTTTGCAAAATGGAATGTACCAGAAGTAACATTCACTCCCATTTCTGCATCACAGTGTAGCCCTTTTATAGCATTGTTAACAGTTGTTTGCAAAGGTTTAATTGGAAGTTGCATGTTTCTGTAAGGAAGTCTCACGTTCCAGGTTAGAAGTTTCACCTCTGCTCACAGCTGGAACCAGCACTGCAGAGAAGGGAGGTAAGAGTATGTCCTGAGGGGAGCAAGGCTGGGAATCACTGCCCTCATCCCCTGTGGCTAGTGTCCCAGGAGTACCCTTTGCCATCCAGGGGAAACCTTTTGGTCACAGCTGCTGACGCTGAGGCTTTATAGGACTTCTATGATGATGTTAAAGGAAGTTGCAGCCTAAAAGAACTATTTTTTATCTTAACGGTTTTGAACATCTGCGCAAACCACCAAGATGTCATAAACTGTTGTATTTATTCCTTGCTACTTGTCATGCATTGTGCCACTTAACAAAACCCTAAATCACAGCTAATGACAAGATCATACTTTGCTTCTACCTCCTACTATGTCAGAGAGTTGAAGCAGCCAAAATGGCCTTGAGCTCCAGACACCATCAGACACAGACAGGACTTCTGAGAAGCACTGTCTGAAAGAAAACTCACAGCTGTTTGATGATGAAATCTAATCCAAAGGAAACCATGTTAGGCATACATGTAGGATCTCAGGACTGTGGTAGGTCAGCCCCAGAAGACTGTATCAGATTATCATCTGAAAGAATAAGCTGTTCCTTGACCTTATTTGTCATGTAAGCAACAATCCCTCATTGCATATACTCCCACTTTAACCCTCTAAGCTCTACCCTCAGTAGTTTGTGGAGAAAAGACCAAGATAACCCAGTGCACAGTCATCATCCGTACCTGGCATTTGACACAAATACAGAAGACAGCTGTCCCATTAATTTTATAGGGGATTTTCTTCAATGCTTAAATATATTTGATTTTTTAATTGTTTTGCTCTATGATCCTGTGCAGAGGTTGAGCTGAATAATGCTGTCTCTGACCCAGTTCCACTCTAACCTCATCTAACCACAAGCCAGCCTTCTTCCCTCCTCAGGGAACCCCCTGGCTCTGTATCAGAGTCTCAGGGGTTCTGGAGGCCCTGGGAAACCCAACCAGCTGAGAACTGCTTTCTGTTCCTGATGGGTGAGCTGCCCTGCACATCAAGAATATGATGTAGTTTCACTGTTTATTTCTTAGCTGCTTCCCCTGCTCAGAGCTACTTCCTGCTGTTTGGCCCACTTGACCTTATTTCAGTTCTTGTCTACTTATCACCCAAGCCCTTTTTGTCATACAGTCTGTTCTTTCTTGCCTTTAACCATGCCCTGCCTCTTACCTAGCTTTCCCAATTTGAAACACGTTTCTCTGGTTCCTGTGCTTCCACAGATTCTGTCACTGATGCTGTCGTGGTGCCTGACTCATAAAATGGTCCTTGATTCACGATCCCTCTGCCTGGACTTAGCAACAAGATACAATTATGTCTTACTCACGTCTCCCAAAACCTCCCTACATTTGGAAACTGGAGCAGATCATGTCCTGGCTCCAAGAGATGTGGTCTAAATGGTAACACTTACTCTTTCCTGTGCATAAGGGGAGCTGGAGCTTCAAGTGAAAGCAGCTCCTCTTGACTTGAGGCTAGGAGAAGGACTGTTCGTTATTTCATACTAATAACTGATGCAGCTTTTACGCAGTTTGGTGATGAAAACTTTAAAACTTGCCTAAAGGATTTTTGTCTCAAAGAACAAGACATAGAAAGAGCTCCTCACCTTAACTGGGACAAAGAGCGTGGGACTGCAGGTAGTAAGTGGCACAGACTGGATCAAGCTGCTGATAACACAGTTAGGAGGAAGGCATTTACAATTTACTGGAGTTCTATTCATTTCCAGAGCTTGTAATGCAGGGGAGTTAAAGCTGACTTCCTTTCTAGTGGTGCAGGACACACTGTGATGCTTTGTTTCTTTACAGACCTGAGAGCATGGTAGGCAGAAGCTTACTGAATCAAAGAAAATTCAGACTTGAGTTAGGTGTCTAGAAAGATCTGGCAAGAGATAGAGGCATGCAAGGGAGGCTTAGGTAAATCAGAAAAGGATGGAATTATTCACAGAACAGGGAAAGGCCTAAGGAGCTACTGATATGCAGTCTTTCCTCTGTAAATTTTGGAAAAGTAACCCCTTTTTAAGTGTAATTCCCCCCCCCCCCCCCCCCCCCCCCGTTTGTTTCTTATGTAATAGCTCATCTCCAAATGAATTTAGAGCAATTTCCCTAGAGTGACTAATCCAGTTTCAGAAATCTGGGAAAGAAAAATACCTGACTGGAAAGAGTATTTCCTCCTCTGCATACAACTTTTAATACAGGCCATCAAAGTTACCACCTCATCCTGGAACAAACCCAGTATATTCTGGTTTATTTTCCAATTCTCCTAAGTAAATGCTTTTTTTTTTTTAAAAAAAAAAAAAAAAAAGAAAGGAATGGTAAAGGATTGCCTTTTTCTGGTTGTTGGTTGTTTTTTTGTGTGGGGTTTTTTTTTTTTTTTAATTGAGAAAACAGAATTGCGGATGGGGGTCCCTGTTCTGCTGTCCTCAAAGAAAAGGAAGCAGCATGAGTCTCCTGCCTGGAAGAGTGAATCAGACATCTGGCAGCTTGAGGTCATTCTGATCTTCTCTAGTGGTGAACCTCTGGACATTAATGCAGATGTGGAATTTGTATCTACCCTCACTCCTTGTTCAGTTTCTTATCTGGATGACTGATCAAGAGCTCTCTTTGGACCAAGCATGGTATAAGTCCATGTTGTAAAGTCTTTGTTAAATCCTTTCTGACTTGGACTCAATGCCAGAAATAGTGGACTTTGAAGCTCTTAAAGAGTAGCATTTGTGAGAAAGATGTCCTGTAGAATACTTTCTCCTCATTTTTTTCTTGGATATAAATCCTTTCTAGGGAAGTCAGACTTTAAGAGCTATTTCCTTATCATGCTTGGATAACACTTCTTTACTATTTTACATTTTTACATGACAGAGATGATAGAGAGCTAAAACTGCATAAACTTCAGGATATTCTTTTGATTTCTTCACAAAAACAGATGGTAAAAGCATATTCTGGAATTATTAGCTTAGAAAGAAGTGCAACTGCTTTTCATCTCATCTTCCTCGTTGAACGAGTTGGAACGCTCAGTCCCAGAAGGATGACCAGTTGATGGGGACAATGCATTAGTCAGGCTCTTCCTACCTTGCTCTCCTTCCTATCCACTAATTGAGACTGATGAGTTTCCTCTCTAGATTCGTGCTACATAAACTGGTTTATGGTGGTTATTGGTGTGATCTGAGTGTGGTGCTGTGTCAGGAATCCTCCCAGGGCACAGCTGGTTTAAGAAATTCTTATCTTCTGGTCATTGGAGCAAAGCAGAAACATTCCTGGCCTCTATAGGAGCACCTCACATCTCCCTCCAATTGCACTTACTGGTTTGGTTATATCGTTGTACTTTGAACAGCATTGGAGAAATGACCTGGTTTGGGGAAAATACAAAATGAAACCCATTCCTTAGAAAACAAATGCCCCTCCTCCCTGTTCTGGTAAGGCACGTTTTGCTTAGACAGCAGCCAGACAAACAGCTGAACTGCACAACTGGGAAGGAGGAAATGAACTGGAGAGTGCAAAATCCTCTTAGGCAAGCTCTGTGACCAATGGTTTGTAATATGCCACTGCACCTGGAGTATGGTCTCTGGAGCGTTTCCATGTTTTGTTGTCCCGAGTTTCAAAAAGCAAATTCTGTCACACCAGTCAGGGCAATCAGAGGTGTTGATTCTGGGCTTCCAAAGCCTGGGTCAGCTTTGGAAATGGTCTGAACTCCCTGCCATGGTGCAGTCTGCACTCGCACACCCATTCCTTCAAAAACAAACCCTAACAACTATGGCACGTTTTCTTCTGTTAAACGTATTTACCTAAAATACCTCAGCTATGAGGTCAAGTGTGAAGTAGTTTCCGGAACAGACCAGAGAGCTGATGCACGTGCTAATACGCGCAGCTGCCTCTGGAAATGCCTCAGTCCTGTGCTTCTGCCAACTCTTGCAGCAGACTGCTATTTACAAAGTTTTGAATCTGAACTGTAATATGAGTAGCCCTATTGCATCACAAAGCAGAGGATACATTACTGGAATTCTGTGTGCAGGCAGAATGCTAGTTTTGGAAGTGTGTAGGTTTTTTTTTTTTAATGGAAAAATTGTCTATCTGGCAGCAGTCAGAAGTTGACTTCATAGAAGGAAGGCAGAAATGGATCCAGCTCCTTTCCATCTGTTCCAATGTGTAATTTAACAACTGTATATATCATAGGCAAATTTAAAACTTAATTGAGGTTTGGGGGGAGGAGGGTGGGGGTGGTGGTGTTTGTTTCTTTGGTGTTTTAGCATATTATCTTTTATTCACGATTATTCTATAATTTCCAGACAGACATTAATAGATTCACATTAAAGATCAGCATCTGTAGCTGCAACCAGAACTTTGAACACAGTTTTACGACTAAATGTTCAAGACATTATTTCAAAGCGTTCCTGATTTTTTTAACGGTCTCATACACCAATAGATTATATCTAGAATTGCAAACCGACATCAACCCATGTTACGCCTTTTTTTTTTTTAATTTTAAACACTCTTTTTTTCTGACACCACTTTTCATTTTTGAGTGTTGTTTCGTCTGCAATGCCTCTTCTTCCTTTTGAAGACTGGATGTTATGCGATGAACACATAAAGTATGTCCTGAAGTGTCCTGCCTGTGTTAGGCAGGTGGACAGAGTGCTTAGCTTGGTGCCTGCTTAGTTATGCTAACCCTCTCCTCAAAAGCAGACAAGCAGAAGAGGACAATTAGAGACTAATTACCAGGACAAAAGTATTCTTGTGATTACTGATGTAACCATAAGCTGTTGCCCGAGTACTTCGCTCAGCATTACACAATAGAGGGGAAAAAAGCCCCAAAACAACAAAACCCACTAAAAGAACAACAATAAAACAAACCACCAACCTAACCCTCCCACCCCCCCAAAAAATACACATGGAATCGAAGAATTTTGTGTTTCGAAAAATAAGCATCGCAAATATAATATCTGGTTACTTTCATGTGTAATATTGCTTATATGTAATCATTTCACATATAAGGGTCATATGAATCTTCATGAAAGGAGAAAAAAAGAATTGCACTGAGAGTTCAGCAGCAAATGCAAATTTAAACGGGGGTAGCAGTTTGTTATAAGCAGAAGCAGAACACATTTCAGAATGTTCCTAACCACCAGCAAACATCGTTTCTGCTCGTGTCGCCACGCAAGCCTGGCGTTCTCCAGATAAGGCACTCTGCATCCCCGCAGGCAGCTCTGAATTTATCTCCAAAACCGCTGTGTCCCCCGCACACGACTTTAATTCTTGAACGCAAAACGAGTAACATAAAAGAGATGAGCTGCGGTTGGCTCTAAAAAGACAGCGCTGGCTCGGCGCGGGCGAGGAGGCTGCCCAGGAGCCGGCAGCCCGGGCGCCCATGCCTTCCGCGCCTTCCAGCAACGGCAGCTCACGCACCCGGCTGGAGAGAAAAGGCGGCAAGCGGTGAACAGGTTACTGCTGGAAGACTGAACTGGGCCTCAGGAGAACAATTATTTCCTACTTCCTAGGGGAATGCAGTGCGAAATGCCACCAAGCCCCGCGTCCGTGTGTGCCGCTGCAAGGCCAGCCGCATCCCCCCGACTCCTCTCGGGCCGTGCCGAAGCTCGTATTTAGCCTGTCCCCGCATTTCGGTTACCCGATCCTGCCCCGGGAATGCAGCCGGTAGCTGGGCCTCCTCCGCCAGGCGGGCCCACATCGCCTGTCTCGTCCCCGGCAGCACCCGCCGCCGCCTCAGGCACTCCCCGTGCCCCGCCCCGGGCCGGGCCGCAGCAGACGAGCACCCGCGCTCGCGAGCCGACTTGGGAGAAGCCCAGCGACGTGTGCATGCGCGGCACCTTGTTTACCCGGCGCGGCGCGGCCCTGCCGCGACCGGACGGCAGGTGTCGCCCCACGCCCAGGAGAGCGGGCCTCGTTGGGTGGCCGCCAGGTGGCGCCTGCGTCCTCCATTCGCTAGCTAGCCGCCGAGCAGCGAACACCCCAAACAATCCCCAGCGCCGCCGCCAAATTAAATAACCTGCACGCGCCCCGCGCCCTCCCCAAAGTCCCCCCTCCGCCGCCAAGTCTCCGGGCCGGGCTGGGCCGGGCGCGCAACCGACAGCCGGGCCGGGGATATAGGAGCGGAGCTACGAGCCTTGGGCCTCCTCGCTGCCTACGCCGACACTAGGCAAGGTAAGTTAGAAAATGGCGGCGAAGCTTCTGGAAGTTTGGAGGGGGGACTCGGGATCGCGGTGCGTGGCTGCTGAGAGAAGCCGGGACAGGGACCGCGATCCCCAGGCCTGCGAAGAGGGCGCGGGTCGCTAGGCCGGTTGGCCACAGGGACTCCGTGCAGCCAAGATGGAGGACGGCGGGGCCGAGCCGCGAAAACACTCCAGCCCCCCGCTTCCCCACCCCCCTCTTCCAGCGCGCCTCCGCGGGGAGGGGGGACGCGAGCAGCAGTGCGAGTGAGGGAGCGAGAGGGCGCCGAAAGCAGACCCTGCTGCCCGTCCGGAGCCCAGTTCCTTCTCTTCACAGCCGGCCGCGGGCAGGCTGGGCCCAGTGCTCGGGCGAGCTAAAATGGAGAACCACCTTCTTCTCCTCCCCCCGTCTCCCGAGCCGAGCAGGGGCTGCTGGCAAGATGGAGGACTCGGGCATTGTGTGTGTGTGGGCAAACCGGGCCGGGTCGCTTAGGGGTGGGGAGAGAGGAGAAAGGGGGTCGGAGCCGCTGCGGACAGAGCGGGCCGCGCTCCGGGCGTCTGGGGGGGGAGGAGGGGGGGCGGCGCGGCGCGGAGAGCGCTGGGCCGCGCGGCGCGCAGGAGAAAATGGTGGGGCGGCTGTCGGTGCCCCGGGGTGGAGTGTCGGAGGAGCACGGGGAGAGGGGACTCCCACCCCTGACAGCGCTCCCTCTCCTTCCCGCCGCCCAGCAGCTGAGTTCTTACTGCCAGCCTGCTGCCGGCGGCTTCCCCGTGGAGGGAAGCGCCCAGGGATCGGGGTTTCTCTTCTGCGTCTTTCTCCACTGACTCGGCCGAGCTGGGGCAACTCTGGCCGCCTTTTCCTGAGTGACTGAGCTGGAGGACTGGCGAAAGCGAGGTCCCTCGGCCCAAGTGAGGATTGACCTGCGCCTTCTCTCCCCCCCACCCCCCCGCCACCATTCGCTGCCTCCTCCGAAAGAGCTGACGACCCCCTTTCCCCCCGCCCAGCTCGGGGAAGGCCTTTGTGGGGCGAGTTTTCCCCTCTGAGTGACTTTGGGCAAGCTCTTCGGCGGCTGCCCGCTAAGAGGAAGAGTTGTGTCAGTTTCCGTTCATCTTGCTTTCTTTTTTTTTTCTTTTTCCCCAAAAAAAGGGCGCTTGCCAACTTGTGCTGGGGCCGCCCGATGCCCGGAGCCGCGTGTTGCAGGAACCCCGCTGGGCTCTCGCAGGCACTGGTGGGGGAGGGGGGGAGGAGGAGGAGGAGGAAGAAGAATGCTTCTTACTGGGGGGTTTTGGCGCCACTTTTGTTTTAGATAGTGCTCTTCTGCCCCCTCCTCCTCGGCACGTACTGAACTGAGCTGAACCCTGCCCAGGTAGGAAGCAAGAGCTTTCCTGGTGTTTTCTCTTTTTTTTGAGTGCTTATTTTCTCGATATGGATTTTTACATATAGACAGATGCAGCTGTTGCCGTGGTTTGAGACTTGGAGGGGTGGGATAGGGGAGCGAGGAGTGAGCCGCAGAGGAGAGCAGATGGCTGGGCGGCCTTGTTTTTCGGGTGTTCCTCTCACCCTGCCCGTATTCTCGGTGCCGGGGTGAGCTGTTTTCGGGTGTCTGCAACCGATGTTCCTCTATGCCTTCCTCCATCGCAGTAGCGTTGTATAATCGGTCTGTCCTGTGCAAATCTGGGACCGACCGACCTCGATTAATTATTTTTTCCGCCCTCATCTGAGAACGGGCAGTGAAGGCCCTCGGCTCCGACTTTGGCCACTTTTATTTATTGTACAGCTCCGGCTCGACTCGTGCTCTTGTCTTCCCACAGGATGCGGTGCCCAGAGTTAACACAAACTTTCAATACGCGTGGAGGTCCGGTGCTGTTGTAGCTGTGGGTGTTGGGGGAGGGGAGGGGGCATGTTTGGCTGGTGGTGGTTCTATTTTGTATGTTTTTGTTTTTGAATTACTTTTTGGCAGTGCGGCTAACGCTGCCGCGTTTTCTCCAGCCGCGCTTGGTAAGTGCTCTCTTCCTGTGTACTCCACGGAGCCACACCCTGGCGTGTCCGGTCTCAGGCGCCTTACCCACCGGTGTGACCCCGGGTTCTCCCTCCCGTCGCCTCGCCTCCCCGGGAGGAGCGGGCGTCCTGGGCGGTTGCAGCGGGGAGCGTCCGGAGGTAACCCGGGGCGGCCGAGGCTCCGCTGCGGCCTGCTGCTGTCTCTTAGTGGGGCGAGGAGGGGCCATGTCAGCGCGGCGGTTCGTGCCGGGGGCGGAGAGTCGGGTTACCGAAGTGCGTCACACGCGGCCCCGCCGCGGCCTGCTCCGCTGCCGCTCCGGGCCGGCGCTGCCTCTCCCTCCCGCCTGCCTCTGCCTGTCGTCCATTGGCCAGCGCCCGGGCGGGAGGCGGTGGCTTCCTCCCGCACCGGGCCCCCGCCGCCGGACCCTGGCCGCTACGCTCTCGTCGAGGGGCGTGGGGTTGGGGACTCTAAATCTACCGCCAGAGAGCCGCTTCCGCGGCTGCCGCTGCCCGGGGTGTGTTCGGAGCGCAGTTGTTTCGGAAAGGTGGCGGCAGCGCAAAGGTCACCTCGTGTGAATCGCGTTAACGCCTGTTGAAGTTCTGTTAGGTTTAGTTGAAAGAGAAGGAAAAACGCTTTTTGGAGCGCTTTCCTCGAAGCCGTTGTACGGTCGTTTTTATGCTGCCTGGGAGTTTTGTTCAATCCTGGTTTAAATGACCAGAAACGATAGAGTTCACAGCGTTTTCTTCAGTGAGATATTCTCCAACTAGAGGTCTCACTGTTAACTCTTTGCAGTTCAGTCTTGATCAGTGATAGATCGCTTCTTAATAGTTTGTAATGCTTGGCCATTTAAACAACTTTTTCCCGTTTTCATGTTTCATTTCCCCTACATCCACTTATTTTTTCTTGTTCATATTATTATTATTATTGAAGTGTCTGTGTAGTATTGATCTCTGCAGGACTTACAAGGTGTGCCGGCTGGCTGGTTATCTGCTGATAAATAAATACCACGAGTGATGATGCAATTGCCATACACCAGTCTCTGTTTTGGTATTACCTGTTGTCCTCAACTCTTAATTTTGTGGTGGAATCTTAGTTGCGATCAATTGCAGAATCAGGATGCCACAGATCTTTCAGGGGCTTTCTGCCGGGTTACACTGTTTCTTTTCCCTTACGACCGTTCCATTCCATAATGAAACAGTCACCATGCTGTTAGCGTGAACCTTCATCTTGTGGCTGTCAGCACTAGAACGGAATGGGGTGGTGTTTAATTATACCCATACCATTTGGGTTAATGAAAACAAAATTAAGAAAGCCTCAAAATCGTGCAAAGAAAGAAAATGACTACTTTTTTTCCTACCTATAAGAGATAGATCTTCCTCCTTAACTTACAGGGATCTTATGAGTCGTTTGTGAAACCAATGATGTCTTATGGTGTCATCTTCAGGTGTGTTTTATGCATCTTGTGAGAGAAAAGTGAATTTCTGTTGTTACTGTTTGTATTAACTATGGTAAAATTAACGTTGGATGTTGTCTAAGCTTAAATGCAAGCAAAGAAAAGCCAAAGAAATACGGGCATGGAAACTGGGGGATGGGAGAAACTCTATACTTTCCCTTTGAAACTTCCTAGAGCTGTCTCCCAAGTGGTATACTTGGCCCAGAGTTATGCTTCTGGAGCTTTTAAATCTTTTTACACTTTTAGGAAGATAATACTGAATAAAGTCAATAAGCAATGTAGGGGCTTGTTAAACTTGCTCTTAAGAAGACAAAACTTTGTGAAGAGACACTTTTTTCCCCCTTCGTTTTTTAGATGCAAAGTCTTAATGTTTTGCCCCCAAAAGCTGAAATTCTTGATATGTTCAAATTAATGATGCTGTGATACTTTAATATATATCTTTTTAAAAAAATAATTCTATGAAATAACTAAAAGTGGTAGGTTCATAGTTTATTAAAATGTTTGGTTTAAAAAGGTGTTGCACTCCTTGAGCGTTCCATTTCAAAAAGAGAAGTATTCAGTTAGTTGGCTGTTAATCTGTCTCAAATTCCACAAACGTATCACATTCTAGCTTTACAAGTGTAAGTCTTTAAAGGCATAAATGTGTGGAATGGAATAATTTCCACTTGGAAGAAGTGTAAATAGAATCGTCAGTTAAATGTTGTCTTTAGTTTTATTTCAGTATAACATACCAACAGTAATTGAATGGTTTTCAAAAGACATAACATAGCTAGCTTCTCTTGAATATTTCATGCTGCTGCTGTCTCCTGTAGAAGATAGCTGAAGGCATCAAACCACTTGAAAGTGCATGCTCTTGGTGGTGGGAGCAACTTTGTTAGACCTAGATCATGAAATGATGTTGTCACACCCAGAGCATTATGAACTTTTTACAACTAGATTTTTCTTTGTCATTTGTGGTTCAAATTTAGAATGATTTGAGAGTCCTCATTTGTCACTTTCATTCGTGGTGCTCTCCTGTTTCCTGTTGTTTTGCTGCAACTACTGTCTCCAGTTGCTTTACTGCAAACAAACATCATAGGAAAGATTAAAGTGTTCTGTAACTTGTGTGCCAGCATAAACAAGTATGTTTTACAGAAACCTTAAATGTTTTGGATGCTTATTTTCACCAAATGAATCCCAAAAACTAAGGAAATGTTTCTGCTGGTTACTTAACGCTTCTTGGTTGTGTTACTGGAATGCTGTTTTGTCAAATGAGATGAAGTTTTGAACTCAGTGTGATCTCTGGCAATAGTGTGACCGTTTCTTCAATTCATTTGTAAATGTAGAGTTTTGTAGCTGTAAATTTCCCAAATCGTACTGTTGATTTTTGGTGCTAGGTTTCATTGTTTGGTTTGGGTTTTTTAATTTAGTTTTGTGTGAGTGAGGAATTAAGAAAACATACTGGAAAAGGAATGTGGTGTAGATTTTATCTCTGTAAGCTAGATGCTAGCATTTCCAAGAGCTTCATCTGCTTCAGTAATTGTCTTGTAATGGAAAGAAGTGATTGATAACAGCCATCAGTTTAATATTCTCAGATAAGCTCTGGTTGCTTTCTCAGTATCACTTAAAACATTCACATTCTGAAAACTTCAGCTTGTCTGTATGAGGATCATTGACAAAGAAGAGAGAATGAAGTGATAGCTTAGTCCTTGGGAAACTGGAGTGGGCTGGGAGTTGGAGTTTTATGTTGGAAAATAGGAAGTTTATGCCATGAATCTGTGGAGGGGTGGAACGAGCTCTTGTCCACATGCATCAAAAAACCTTACATGGTGACATGAAGGCTTACTGCAGTGGTTTAGATTCAATGCTGTGTAACTGTTTTAGATCACCACCACCGTTAAAGTGAAACAGTATGTAAAAATGGGAAATCTTTATGGTCCTGTAGCTCTTCTGTCACTGGCCCTGGCAGTCATGTGATTTCATCTGCTCTGGTCCTCTTTGTGCCTCCTGACCCTTCTGTCCTTTTGGGTGTGGACAGAGGTGCAAGCTAAATGGGACTACAGGCAGATCAAACATCCTTGTTCAAATACTGGGGAACTTCCTGACACAAAGGTGTTTACAGTATGATGAGTTGCTTGCTGCAGTGTGTTCAGGTTTGGGCTCATTCTGGAGCAAGATCTGGGACAACGCATTGGTGGCAGTATGACATGGCCTCAGATCATCCTGTGACATGGCCCTGGTCACTGTGCTGCAGTGGCTGTCCCTGCTCCCAAGGGGGCACTGCAGAATCTGGGGTGGGGGTGGTGTCTGGGGGAGAGCCAGGTCTGGGGTGGCTGTAAGTAACATAGGAGATCTTGGGGTTTTGTTTTGCTCAAGGAAGTTTGGGGTAAGGAGCCTTTTGTTAACCTGGACAGGAGTAAACTAGTTAAACTATTCCACCATTCTGTGAAAATTTCATATTTGAAGATTAGCCTGGTCATGTCAGTTAGCCTTTTATATTGGGGAAAAACAGAATTGATTTCAAAAGATTGTTAAAAGTCAGATGACATTTAAATGTTTTTCCTTAAACCACAAAAACACACAAAGTCAAGAGATTTACTAATGAGCGATACCGTGAAAACTTCTGTTTTGAGAGTTGGAGACTAAAAATGTACTTTTAATATGTTGTTTAATTAGAATTTTTGTTTACGTTTTCTCATGCTGCAGTTCATAGAAGTGATGAAGTCTTTTTGTGTGGTGGGTTTTGGTTTTTTTTTCCTCTCATTTGTTTGGGTTTTTTTTGACAGTAAATACGAAGTGATCACCACAGGGAAATGTAGGGCTAATGCTGCCTCATTCAAGTTGGGAGGCTTGAGGGGTTGTTGTCTGACTAGCTTGTGTCTTGAAGAAGATATTTCGCTGTCCAGGTATCAACCCCAAAACTGTTATTTTTCTTGAACCTCTCAATTTGGTAGCTGAGATCACTAAGACTAGACCCAGCGTCCTTAAATTTGATGGGTTATGCCATTGCAATAGTAGTGGACAGTGTAATGTATCCCTTTACAGTATCTCTGTGTCCAAGTGTTGCAGTAATAAAGTAACAGATTTCTGAGATCTTGAGTAAAGAAGAAAGGAAGGTGAGATGTTTCTTCCATCTTGCACACAATTTCTCTCAACTTGTCAGATCTGTGGAGAGATCTGGCACACAATTTTGGAGATAGGAATGTGAGAAAATTTGGCCCCTTAAGGTATCCCTTTGGCTTTCATGTGACAGCTTTTTCTAGCCTTTAATGGCCACAGAGTTGCATGGAAGAACATAGGCACAGTCTCTTTTTAAAAATTCTTTATCCTAATTTGAGTCAAGAAAGGACTTAATAGGGCTGCATTTGTATGCAATTACCTGGAGTGTTTGTGACTGGGGAGGGAAGTTAAGTTAGTTGTCAGGTACAGACTTTATGTCCAGGTGTGTACTTGATTGTGTATTTTCTGGGTTTTTTTGACTGTGTAAGCAACTGTAACTTACCCCTCCAGAGTGCTTCTTTTTGTAGAAGAGTGCAATCAGTAGGGTGAGTAGATATAAGAAGATTGGCATACAGTGGAGGGGAGATTGTGTTCTACAATTGAGAAATTAATCACAATATTCACCCAAACCCAGTTGTCTAGACATGAGTATGTTGGTTGTTGATTTTGCTGGGGTTTTGGGTGTTTTTGTTGGTTTTTTTTTTACGTAGATATGTTTTATTTTCTTACAGTTCTGAATATGAGGAGTTATTTGTCCTGCTCATACATGATCATTTGTGGAGTTTTATGTTTTTTAGGCTTTTAATTCAGTAGAGGTTGGTCATGGATTAGAGAGAGGGAATATGTGTGGCACTGGAAGTCAGTGGAAGAATATTTTTCTACAGCAATATTAGTGTGTGCTTCTGTGTGGCTCTTGGAGAAGAAAGTCGTCTTTATCTCTTCCCATTGTTTTAGTGTTGATTGGGAAAGCTAATGATTTTTGCTTGTATTTTGAAGAAGGTCTCAAATGTTGCCTGTTGCCATGTAATACAGATGTCTGCCGTGGTCTAGCTTGTTAAGAAGAAGTATCGTTGGAGTCTAAATTTCTCTCTCTTTTTTTTTTCCCTCAGCAAAATAATGAAAAGAAATAAAATATACTGACGTTTCAGAAAGTACAAATCATGTCCAAAACTACAGACTCCTTAAGAAACAACAAACCTTAGGAACGTGTGTTTTGTTTCCTTGGGATTGCGTTCCAAAATTGAGTTATTGCTAAGATTTGCTCAGCTTCTGGCCAGTGAGTGAGCTATGGGTGGGTGAGCTGCAGGAAGACTTACCTTTAGACTTCCCCAGAGTAGTACCCAAGTCCCACTGACTGACCGAATAATTCAGTGTATGTTTGTCAAGTGTATGCTTCCTGGGAAGATGTCATGATGTAGTACATGTAGCAAAGAGGACTTATGCAGATGTTTTGCTATCGCTTAGTACATGTGATCTGTCTAGAAGAGATGAACAATTTTGATTTGGAGGTAATGTTGCTATTCTTGGTTATGGCTGAGTTGCATTTTTTTTCTTAACACAGGATTGGATTTCAGCCTAAGTTTTATTAAATAATATGATGCTTGCAGCATCTCATCTGGGGAAAAAAGATGGCCTTTTACTTAGTTTGCAAATAAATATAAGCTGTTCAAGATAGCCTGTTATTTCTATAGATTAAGTCCCAGTTCATCCCTTAAGTATCTACTCGGGCAATTTGGACCATATCAAGTTTTAATAAGCAGATAATATACAAGTAATGTATTCAGCTCATAGGTAACTGAAGTTACTAAAAAACCCAGTGTAAGTAGTAAATGTCAGGAATGCAGTTTTGTAGTTCATGGAGTCTGCATTTGAAATGGCTTGCTTTTAATTTGAAGCTGATTTTATGTTACATGAATCCTGGAATAATTTTTAGTGGGTGGCCTTTTTTTGTTTTTGTAGTTAAGGGGTGTAATGGCTAACTAATGTAATTTGATTATTAATAAGGTGCATCGTAGCTGCTAGCAATATTTACAATTTCTGATCTTAACAGAGAACTGAATAATTAAACCCACCCACCATCCCCTGAAGAAAAAGGTATTTTTAAATTTTTTTGTTGTTGTTGTTTTCCACTGTGGGAACGACCACTGGCTGCAGTCTACATATGGCAGTGCTGTGCTTGTGGCAGACAAAGTAGAATTTAAATGGACTATTGTACATTGATTTAGGGTAAAGAACACAATTCAAATGTAATTGAAAAGTAAAGACTGCGTTGTTTGGTAACTTAAGATAAATGAATATTAAAAAAAAAAAGTTATTTTGTGCACTATTTTGGATTGGGAATTACATTCGTACATCCTTGGGTGTGCTGGCATACATTTCTATCGTTGTTTTACATACTTATTTGAAAACTATATCCAAAATACTTTTTTTTTTTTTTCCCACTCCACCTAAAATAAAACTTTGCATAGTGTCTGGGAAGTTGCTTCCTAGAACTGATGCCACAATGAAAAAAATGTGTTCTAGGTCACAGAATTGTGTGGGAGGCAAAGGCTGTCTGAAGGTCTAGTCTAACCTGCTTTTAAAACTTACTAGTTAGACCAAGTTGTTCCAGAATTTGTCTAGTCAGGTTTTGAATATTTCATGGCATTGGATGGCATTTCCACGATCACTGTGGCAGCCTATCATGCAGTTCTTACTGGAAGGTCCTTTTTTATTTTAGGTCTTAATGACTTTTTGGTGCTTTCTTTCCTATTCCTGCACTTAGTGCTTTTGTTCTTCTCTTGTTGTCCATGCTCAAACTTCACTACTGTGTCTATGACAATGTCCTGCAACTAATACTTTGTTTCCTAAGTATTTACCTGTTTGCCTGTCATTCATACACCAATCAAAAGAGTTCTTCCTGCAGTTTTCATATTTAAACAGTGATATTTTTATTCCTTCTCATAAGTATTAGTTCTAGAAATCTACAGTTCATTTGAAACTATGGTAACCGGAACGGGAAGCTGCAGAAATCTCTCTCTTCAATCTGTGTTGTGAGTCTGTCATTACTTGCCTAATAAATGATTGGCCAAAAAAAAAGAGGTGAAACTGGCTTTTGCATATTGGTTTCCCAAAATAAAAATGGTTTATTGAGGTAAATATTTCAAATGGAAAAATGTTTGTGCCTTTTTTTTTTTTTTTTTTTTTAAATTCACCCTTGTGTGCTGCTGGATTGTTTTTCTCTTCAATATTCCATGTTCAAGCTGCTCTTGTTTAATTAAGTGGGCTTCCATTCAACTTACTTTGATTAGCTGTATTTTTAAAACTGCTGTGTTTATGTTGGTATTTGTTTTATTTTTAAAATGTTTGAATTGCTGATGTAGCAATGTGTGTGTATGCCCTATTACTACTGTACTGTGAAATGGAGCAGATTTTTGTGAAATAGAAGACGTGTGGCTTGACAGTTGAAAAATAATCAGAAAAATCAGCCTTTAGGCATTTTATTTCTCTTGCTACATTGCATTTTCTTTCTGGTTATACTGCTCAATTTTTCTTCAGCAATGCAATGGTTTTATGAGAGTTGTGTGCTTAGAGGAGAATATTTGTACCTCAGAGCAGTAGCTGCTGCTGAGCAAAAATTTTCAAAGATGGCAAGACACAGGTTGTGTACATCAGTGTGATGTAAAAATGTCAAAAACATTTTCAGAAACTTTCAGTTCAATAACACTGTGGATATAAGAAAATAAAGCAAGTATCGTCTGCATCTACAGTAGGTCAGGCATTAGGATTCTCCATATGCACTCACAAATGCACTAACAATCTGTAAACCTGAATTCTTTTTTTTTTTTTTTTTTTCTTCTTTTTGTGCCAAGGGGATCTAAATTTTGAGGTGTACCTTGCATTCAAAACTGGTTAGGGATGCTCTGTTTACAGAGAGGATATATGCATTCTTGCATAATCCTACAAATGGTCTCCTGCTGTCATTGCTACTTTTTTACCTGATCTTACTCTTAAAAACCCTTTGGGGGCTATGCCAGTTCCAAAAGTAATCCTCGAATCTTTGCACTTTATCTGGTTGTGTTTTTTTTAAATGTTACATATCCTGTCATAGATCAATTAGAGCTCTGCAAGGAAATTCAGGCTACTGTTGATTTGCATTAATTTATATAGGCAGGAGAATCATGTACGTTTTATTGAGTTTCAGTCTATGCACTGGTTAGAAGTTGTGCAGGTGTTACTTTGAATGAGTCTGAAGGGGTAAGAGGAGATTTAGGAATGGTTATAGAAGAGTTTCCGCCCCTCAAGATTTTCTTGTAGCATTAACATGGTTAATCAGATGATGTTGTCAAAACCCTGCTAGACCTCCTCCTTAAGTTGGATGCTTACCAGCCAGTTGTGGTTAGATCTTATTATGAGCCCTTGCACTCTCAAGATTTCCATGGTTTATGGAAGCTGCAGTGCTAGTTGTATACGTGAAGTGTGTCTTCACCCTTTTAATGGCATGTGGACCATCATATGCAATGGTCTTGAGCCCCACCCCTCCCAACTTCCTCCTAGCTTCTGAGCTTTTTGGGGAATATTGAGGCTACAGGTCTCATCTGTGGGAGTATCTGATAATTAAACCAGGCATACCCTTTTTGAATCTTGTAAAATATTAATAGTGTTCTTCAGAGATACTGAGAAATCACCTAATAATGCCTGCACACATTGCCAGACCTCACTTCAGGCTCAGTTCATTTTGTTTTCTGCACTCTTTAAAGAAAACTTGCAGAGTGTTTTTTAAAACTTTTTTTTTTTTTTTTTTTTTTAAACTGGGCAAGAAGATGCCAACTTTAGGTGTTTGGGAAGAGCTTTATTGTTTATTGATGGAAACTCTTGCATAATAATTCTTTGCTCAATTTCTCACCATTTTAGAGTGGAGATCTAGGAAGAGTGGTCTGCTCTAGGCAGAAGCTATGACTTGTTGAAAATAAGCTTCTGTGTGAACTGACAGCTACACTGTAGGCTCTGATTTTGCTTTGTTAAATTGTAGTCTGGTGAGAAATATTAGACAACGGGAAAGCTACATGTACAGAATCTGGTGAGTTTTATAGATCTAGTTCTAGAGAGGATTGTAGAGATTCGGGTTGTTCAGTGTCAGTTTATATAACCGTTGTTGGAACAGGAGTTACTTTTTGGTGTTGAATTTGTAGAAGACAGTGAGCATGGGTAGTGGACATTGGTTCTCAGTTTTTCAGGTGCTCCTTAGAAGGACTGTTGTGAATGTAGCTGTAAGTGCCTGAGTGCTCTCAGTTTCTCTGTACCTCCTGTTGAAATGTTTCTGTGGGACTTCCCTGCTTGGAGGCATGCCAAAATGAGTGTGTGGGAAGACTTAATACTTGCTACTTACATAGCATTTTGTATGTTCAAATTCTTCTGCAAATATTAACTAATCGTTATTTAACATTCGAGCCCAATTTCTGTCAGTATAAATCAGTAACAGCCAGTTTTGACCCCTACTTTTTTTGATGTGAAAAGAAAGAAGTGCTGTAAACGAGTGTAGTTAAGAATAATCTTTGTCATCTTAGTAACATACCGTTTTTGTCACTCCACCCTTCAAGCTAAGTGTGATGTAGAAAGAAAGTTATGAATAGAGTATAGTACTGCTCTTCAGGAGGTCCGTGTGTTGTAGGATGCTGACTGCTGGAAAGAATAGCACTTTGTTCATTTTATGTGTGGTATTTCAAGCTTTTCTGTGCTTGCTAGTTTTTGTTTCTGCTATATTAAGGTTTATTTCTCTCCAGCCTGGGGAGCTGTAGCATATTCATAACAAATAATGCTGCAAAAATAACGTCCAGCTTCCTAAGAGCTGTCTGTCATTCTTAAGACACAGTCTTGAAAATTATTTTAATTGCTTACTATGTACCTGTACTAAAAGATTAGGAAGGTTTTCTTTCTGTGTTATGGCATTATAAATGGTAATTTTCAGTTAACTGTTATTTATCAAATAAAGCTGGGATGACTAATTTATTATGCTGTTAGCGTTTTGATTACAATTAAGTTCTCACAACACAAAACCAGAAGTAGCTGTGTATATTTTTACTAGGATCCCATACTCTACTTTGAAAGTTACTACCATGTCGGGTTTTGTCGGTGCTGGTGATCTGCTGCAAGTGACTAGTGTGTTGTATGGAAGTATTTTGCTGCCACAGTGTCTGAGAAATCAACGTGGATTTAAACCAAACATTTAAAATTTATAGGAATGTCCCTTTGGAGTAGCAGTTTTTACATGAAGTTACGTGGTTGTATGTTTTAGCATGTATTAACCAGATTTTCTACTGCTTGTTATTTCTTCTGAAGAGATTCTAAAGTATTCCTTTCTTCAGGTAATTGTAATACACATGAATTTATAAATGTCTTTGGAAGTTGGATTGGATGTGTTTTCATGGTAAGCATCCTTTTAAAGAGAAGCTACAGCAGTTCTGTCTTCAGATTTTGTCATTCCATTTTTTCTCAGTAGAGTTAACCATAAAAATTTTCAAGAACAGGCCTATACAGTAAATTACGTGCTGGAAATGGTGCAGACTAGTAGCAAGAAATATTGATAACAGGGCCATCTTAGTATAGGGTGGGGTACTGTGCTGAAGCAGCCCTCTTTGTTTTCTGCACCAGGATTGGCCTGGATACTTTTTGTGGCATTGCATCTTGGAGACACTTACAGAATACTAAGGAAAATGAAGTGTTAGATAAGGGTGTATTGGTCTTAAACTTGGAGCAGAGAGTTGAAATTTCCTAAATGAATGTAAAAAATTTGGTCTGACAGTAATGTGTATTCTCTGGCAATATAGTTTGCAGAGTTTTTCAGAACAAAATTCAATTAAGTCTGTAAGCATGTTTGATTTGTAATTTCTAATGCGTTAAAAGCTGAATGTAAATTTCAGAGAGAAAACATCTATAGAAGAAGGCCTAGTGTTTTACTTTCTGTTACGGTTTGTCTTTGGACAAACTATTCACTGGTTTTAAAATGGCTGATATGCATTAATTTGCTGTTTAGTTTCAGTAAAGGAGGGCTTTTTCTTTATGAAGTTCAGTAGCTTCAGGAATAAATGTCTCTGAGATGTCTTTCACTGTCTAAAATGTAGCTAGCTTTTAAAGAAAATTGGTGGTGTACAAAAATAAATAGCATGTATGAGTATCCTCTATGCAGGCCTGCTGCTGTTCTAATAAGTCTTCTGATCTTAGTTAAATGGCAGTCAAAACAAGAACACAGTAACACAAGTCATTTTTTGTTTGTTTTCTGGTAACAGCATGCTTTTTAGAAGCTACACGGATCAACGAAGAAAATCATTAGAAATAGAACTTGGTCTCATTACGTACTCTTACAGTATTAGACTGCTCAGTGGTGAGTGCTGTCTATGAGTAAAGCTAGTCTTGGTTTTAGAGAAAGTAGTGGCAGATTCTAATCATGTCTGATATACTGAAGAAACATAGTAATAGTAGTAGATTACAGAACCTAAATGTACTTGTAAAATGAGCTAGTGGTTCTTTGTTAGACAGCGGCTGAGGGAACTGAGGCCGTTTAATCTGAAGAAGAGTTGCTCTCTGCAACTACCTGAAAGGTTCTGTACTAAGAATCATAGAATGTTCTGGGTTAGAAGGGACCTCTGAAGGTCATCTAGTCCAATCCCCTGTGCAGTATGCAGGGGCATCCTCCATTAGATCAGGCTGCCTAGAGCCCTGTTGAGCCTCACTTTGAATATCTCCAGGGACGGGGCCCAAATCACCTTCCCAGACAACCTGTTCCAGTGTTCTACTGCCCTCACGGTAAAGAACTTGTTTCTGACATCCGATCTAAATCTGCTCTTCTGTAGTCTGTAGCCATTGCCCCTCATTCTACCGCTACAGGCCTTTGTTAACGGTCTCTCTCCATCTGTCTTGTAGGCCCCCTTTAGGTACTGGATGGCTGCTATTAGGTCTCCGCAGAGCTTCCTCTTTTCCAGGCTGAACAAACCCAACTCCCTCAGCCTGTTATTGTAGCAGAGGTGCTCCAACTCCCTAATCATTTTTGGGACCGTCCTCTGGACCCACTCCATCAGGTCCATGTCTTTCCTATGTTGAGGGCTCCAGACCTGGATGCAGTGCTCTAGGTGAGGTCTCACCAGAGCAAAGTGGGAGAACCATCCTCTCTGGATCTGCTGGCAACACATCTTTTGATGCAGCCCAGGATGTGTTTGGCCTTCAGGGCTGCAAGTGCACACTGTCTGCTCATGACCAGCTTCTTGTCGATCAGCACCCCCAAGTCCTTTTCCTCAGGGCTGCTTTCTATCCTCTCATCCCCTAGTCTATATTGATTAGTGAGGATTGTTCCACCCAGGTGCAGAACCCTGCAGTTGCTCTCGGTGAACCTCATGAGGTTCACCTCTTCAGCTTGTCCAGGTCCGTCTGGATGGCATTGCGTCCCTCTGGATGACATCGTGTCCCTCTGGCGTATTGACAGCACCATTAAGCCTGGTGTCATCTGCAGACTTGCTGATGGTGCATTCAACACTACACGTCCCAGTATAGACCCCTGAAGGACACCAGTTTCACTGCTCTGCCATCTGGACTTCAAGCCATTGAGCACTACCCTCTGGATGTGACTATCCTTGTCTACTGGACAGTCTACTCATCAAATCCATCTCTCTCCAACTTGATGAGTAGGATGTTATGGGGGACCAGGTCAAAGGCCTTGCAGAAGGCCAGATCACATCCATATGTCGTCCCTTATCCACTGAAATAGTCACTTTATCATGGAAAGCCACTAGTCAGGCAGGGTCCTTTTGCCCAACGTTATTTATCTTCAAGTCTTGAGAAAGCAATGCTAAATAGTATCTGTGTGGATATACTAAGGTAAAAAGGAGAGGAAAATAAGCTGTTTAGTATGAGAAAAATATGACAGTATATCAATATATAAATATAAATTCCCAGGAAAAATGGTAAGAAAATACTAGATAATTTATATGATACAATATAATGGCAAGTCAGCATTGGAGGATAAGCAAGCTTAAGGTAGTGAGGAGATTTTTTAAGGAAAATGCAGGATTTTGGTTAGTTTATATTGGTTTTACTGGACAAACAATATGTTTGTACTTACAGAGATACTCTGTTCTGCTATGTAAGTTAGGCTTTTTTTTTTTTTTAATAATGTTGGATTTTAACTAATATTTAGCTGCAAAGGTCACTGTTACACTATGTGCTTTGCACCTTATTTTGCATCTCTCTCCCTCCCCGTTTTTCCCCTTCTTGGTTTCCTCCTCCACTGTATAGGTGTTCTTTTAAAGACAATGCTAATTCAACCAGTGCTTGATAAACTAAGAGCTTTCGTTGTCTCTAATACTAGTACTTATAATTAACAAAACAATCTGATGGCGGCTCTCTTTAAGTGTCAGTGAATCAAAAATGGCACAGTTACATGTTAGGATGGTGCTAACTTACTCTGCCTATTTGTAAAACCAACCTATAATTCTCAGTGAGGTTTAATGATAGATCACACATCTTCTCCTTCTCTCCAGGACAGATCTGGCATTGCGTTCATGCAAAATTACCAGAGATGCAGTTGCATGCCTCCACCTAATATATGTTGAGTTGATGACCTGGTAATCTGGTACTGATTTGCTCAAGTGCTAAGAACTTTGGTGTTACTGTCAAAGGACTCTTGGAGTGTACTGCTATGTCCTGTTGGTGCAGAAGACAGAAGTTTGTGCGGAAACCTAAAAGATGTAGCAGCATGGTTACTTAGTATAGGCTGGGTTATTCTTCCCCTAAGCATTGTTCCTTGTGGATCGTGTATGATGACAGTATAGGTGAATGTTCCTGTTAGTTTGTGGTTTCTACCAGTGTAGCTTTATGGGGTACGAAATGAGATGCTGAAGTTTCTAAAAACTGTAAATTACTACCGGAATATTAAACTTTTCTTCATTGAGAGCCTAATTAAAATAAAGGCACAAGATAGTACAGAGAAATCAGTGCTGCTAATTTTGCTTAATAAAGACTAAATTATATGGTAGATAAATACTGTCCATTTCATTATGGCTGAATATCATTTCTCTTACTCTAATTTGGTAGCAGTTACTTTTCTAAAGTGATTCTTTATCCATGCCATTTTCATTTGTTTCCTCCTCCTTCATTCCTGCTCCCACGTATTTAGATTTATGATTAGCATCTGTCTTTTGACACTGGTAACGCTGTCTTTTGCAATTCTCTGAAAGACGTGGTAATGCTGCCCTATTTAATTACATTAAAAAGAAAATAAATCTTTTCATTGCATTGATGTTTGCTAATTCTTCTTGTGAGGTAAATGGTCTTCTGTGGAGCAAGTAGAGACAGGGGAGCCATCAGTAATGGAGATGGAGGCTAATGAACATTAACAACTACCCCTGACAAGGCATAGGAAACCATCAGGGCCTTTTAAAAAAGAACCTGCTAAGCTGGATAAAGGCCTGGGGGACACCGGGTTTTAGAGACCCATTCCTATCTGTGAGAGTGGTGTTGATCACTTGGTACCAGATAGGACAAAAGGCTGGAGGAAAGGGAGAAAGAACACGTTTTCCCTATTTTTTCTGTCACTCACTGTTACTTGGTTGGATATGCAATTTCCTGTGAAGCATTAGAAAGGTGGGCGGGGCGGTTTGTTTTTTTTTTTTTTTAAGTGTTAAAATATGTTGTTAGGCTTCTAAAGATTTCCCTGCCCATAGGAATGTGAAAGCCCAAAATCAGCTTCATGTTCATAAAGCAGTTAGCAATTCTTAGACTAAAATTCCATTTTGCTCTTGCATGTCTTGATGGAGAGTGTAAAAGCCATGCATGCGTTTGTCATCTTAGGACAGGTTTTTACATGAGACCCGTCAATTTTAAATGATCAATTACCTTTGACTAAGAAGTACAACGTGTTCTTGAGTAAATGTTTCTAAGAAAGTTTCTGTAATACAATTCTCCCTTTTTTAAAAATGTGCTTATAATCTAACTTTGACATGCAATAATGCACGCTTCAGAGTTGGTGCTATGAAAGCTCAGGCTTAGGAAAGTGATGGAAGGCCACAGACAAATTGGCGAGCAGGTGTGTTGCTGAGCCATTGAGGGAAGAGGGTTTTGTTAGGGTTAAGTTAGATGAGCACCGTCAGAGGAATTTTAAAAGAATGTGTTTGGTTTATGTAATTCTAGTGAGGGAAGCTTAAAACTGGGATGTGCTACAAAGTTTCAATTCTTTAGAGTAGCCAAAACCATCTTGGTCGGTTGACTAGTGGTTGATGAGTTACTGTGTAGATTTGTACTTTGACTGCCTGTACTCCATATGCTTGTAAGATTTTTAGTTATTATTGAAGAATTGCAGAAGCCTTCCAGTTCCAAGCAGTTGTCACAGGTTAAAGTGAGACTCAAAATGTTTAGTAAAAGTGCATGATTTCCTCCTGATCCTACTGTAAGGGATCACAGAAAATGCAGGGAGCCTGTGCTGACGGGGCAAATAGATGGATTTTTAGAGATGCAAATGAGTGCTGTCTGTATGGTAATATTCGAGAAGGTTTGGAGAACTAGGCATCATCTGTTACAATGCATTACCCTTTTTCTTTCTTCTCGGGTATGAAAGTCCAGGTGGCCTGGAGCAGACATAGCAGAAATTTTGCCTACAGTAAAATAGCTGGGGAAGCAAGGAACATAAAATGCTTTTTATTCCAGCTATGTAGTTTTCTTTGGGTTCTTGGGTGTTCATTATTCTTTTGGTTTCAGGCTGGGTTATTGGAAAACAGGTAACCTATACCCAATGCCAAAAACTTTCTCATGTATAAAAGTTTGCGAAAGGGTAAATTATTATATTAAATTACACTATTTTAAAGGTTTCTTAAAATAGCGCTCTTCATGAGTTATATTATGCTTGTATTACAAATACCCAAATAGCGGTATTTCCTGTGAAAAGGTGGAAATTCTGCTAATTGTGGCTGAATGAATGGTTTTATTAGTAAGTTCTCTTGAATCTTGACAAAATGCGTGTTCATCCCATGTTTCATGTGACTGAGGGGTCTAGAATACTGCAGTGTTGCTGATTGGAGTTTTGCTGGCTTTTAACTGCTAAGGTTAACACAAGTCATGAGGCCTTTGACTTTTTACCCCTCTGTCAGTAGTAGCGTGGGGCGATTGTTACCTGCTTGTGTGCGTAGCTAGATAGGTTATTGATGTTGCTTTAACCAACCATGAGCAGTTTCTACAGAGTATCTTGAAGACATAGTGTTTCCTTGGGGGTTTATTGCATTTGCAACATCATACCTCTGATCCTTCTGCTTATGGAATATGATTATCTGCCATTAGTATTGAATACTTAAATATGGTCACTACATGGTGTTCCCTTCTTCATGCTGCTTGTTATTATGGTGCTCTCTCTACTGTGTTTAGTTTTGCTGACCGTTTTCACACATAATTTTTTTCTTTATTTGTCATTACAGTAGAAGTTCTGTATAGTTGTTAGTCTTGCTGACAGAATTGTTGGTGGATTTTTGGACAATGAATGATTTGACAAAATGTGTTTTCTTCATTTCCTCAGGGAAGATAGAAGTTCTATCCTTACAACAATCAGTCCATTTTTAAAAAAAGTTACTTAATACAGGTGCTTTCTGTTGTTTGTTCCCCCTCTTGTCTTGTGTGCTCCTGAAAATGGAACAGAATTTTTGGGTTTCGCCTTCATATTTCTTACATGAGAACTATTAACAAGTAGCAGGTCATAGTGCCCATTACAGGCCATGTGATACAGGAGAACATTAAATGGTGTTTCATCCCCGGTGGTTTAAATCTTTAGTGTTGTCATGCTTATGACAATAATTATTGTCATACTCTACTACTGTGCTGGAGATGGACATTATATGAAACGAAGTTGTGATTTATTTTTACATCTTAATAAATAGTATTTTTTCAGTCTGCTATTTTAATATAAATTTTGGGAATCATATTTATTAACACTTAAAATTTGTTCTTTTTGTCGTGGGATAGGAAATCGTTGTTGTGTGTAGACTTTGTGTTAATCGATCAGAGATTTTGTCACTTCCCTTTTGTCCCTTGACAAACACTATCTTCCATTTTGAACAGGAATATTGTTTTGGTAAAGGAGAACCATTTAGTGGCATCGTTTTATGGTGGTGCTTGAGGGTTGTAAATATCAATCTGGCAAATACCTGGAGATTTCTTGAGCTGGAAATTGCTGCCTGTGTTGCTCCAAGAAGTCACCTCATATGTAAAGTGAATCGCTTGATGAGTACTTCACTTTCTTGAAGGTTATTGGAGGAAGTGAAAATATCATGGTGTGTACTTCTGGAAATAATGCTGGAGAATTGTATTTTTCCCTGCAAAATGATATTTTTTCCCCCCTCTATTTAAACTTAAGAAAATTGATTCTTGGGGAAGTAAAGTGAAGATACCTTCTTATCATTTCAAATTCTCAATTTATACTATTACAGGTTTTCAGCTATCATCATTTTCTCCCTGATCTGTTCTTTTGGGGTGTGCGAGGAGAGCAACTGTGATTGCAGTTCTGAAATATGTATACTCGATTGGGTTGTAGTACAGAATTAAATACAGAAATACTGTCATGTAAAAAATGATAAAACCTTTGTTGCTATAGAATGTAACTTGTAGTCGGTCATTATATGGTTTGCTAGAGAATGGCATACAACTATTTTGCTTGAGAAGACGAGATTATTTGTATAATGCTACAGAGAAATTTGATGACGTTCTGTTAGGCCTAAACTCCTAAGGTGTCCTTTGTGGATTGGTGTTTTTGTAGTCGGGTAAAATGACACAATAACTTCCTTAACTGTGTCCTAGGTGTTGAATTTTTTTCAGCTTTTCCGAGAAAGCTGTGTGAACAACAGTTTTGATGGAGTACTTTCTGCTTTCTTGTGTTACTGCTTACTAGGATTAAAAGGCTTCTTTAGAGCTTGTCACTGGTAGTAAGTGTTTACTGTGTGTAAATTTAGTGCTAAGGCTTGATGTCTAGTTTTTAATGCTAACTATGCTTTCTTTTTTTTTTATTGATACACATGGATCGTAATAGGAGTTAATTCAAAACTGCGGAGTTTTGTAAATTCAGTGATACCCTGGTCCTTGTTATTTATTTTGTAAATTTCTCTGATGTATTTCTCTGTTGCTGTTTGTGTGCTTTAGGCCTTCAAATGATCTGTGCTTTTAGACCTTACCCTACGATGTAAGTTAAGTTGGCAAGTAACTAATTACTACTTGTTCTGTGGTCCATCATCGGTCTTCTCTGACCTTTGTAAAGGTTTGTTTTTTTTTTTTCTTTTTGCTGTCTGGCTTCTTCTCTGCTGGTCTGCTGTTCTTACCTTTGTTCCTTCCCTGCAGCTGAGACTTGCACAATAGGAATTTTACTAATTTGTGGCCTAGCAAGTGTATCTTGCTATGATCACCTGCAAGAAGTGCTTACGTATCTTTCTGGTTTTCTTCCTTCTGCCTTGTTTATAGTGGTCTGTGTATTATTCTGTGGTTCTCCAGTAGTTTTTACACTTGGTATATAAAGTCTAAAGTTAATTCACACAGTAATAAACTGGCTGTTCTGCATTTATTTTTTTTGGCTGGCATCTGTTTCACAGTAATGAATTAGTAGCAGTTCCTAAAATATCTGTTGACTGTCTAGAGAATTGTAGAAAGTTGGCATTTAAAAATGTTCCTCATAATGAAAAGTGGGCAGTTTTAATTTAATCCATCATGTCTCAGAAGAACTGAACAAACTTCCAGATGAACTGAATGTACATAGATGTTAATATAAAATAAATTTTAAAAAAAATTGTTGACCTCTTGCCTTTGTGTAATCTCAAACCCACCCTCATATTATTTTTGTAATATTTTCCTATTACAAAATATTTTTGGGGTTTTTTTTGTAATATTTTCATATTACAAAAAAAAACCAAAAACACCAAAAAAATCCCCAAACCCCCACCTCTTCACGCCCTTCAAAAAAACCAATCACCACCACCCCAAGAAAAGCAAAGAAACCCACCCCACAAACAACACAAAGCAGCTAACCAGCAAAAAACACCATACAACAAAATAAACAAAAAAAAACCCTTACCTGCTATGGTGCTATCTGTTACTTCTATTGTCTCTTCAAGTCCTAACAGCGGTTGAAAAATGTGGCTCTGATTGCAGGTTCATTTTAAGTTGCTTGCAAGACTATTTAATGATCTAGGATTTTCATACCCTAGGGCAAGATTATAGTAAGTGGAGGTCAAGCTGAACAACCTCCAGACCTAATTTACACTGAGATAAAAATGTTCTTGTCTAATAATTAGATTGAATGTTATTACCTCTTTCCCTAACTTTTGCTAAAATTTGGTTAATAGTATTTCAAGACCAAGGCAGTCTTATACCAAAAAAGCATCCTCTGAACAGGAATATTGGCCTCACCGGTCAAGTATATGAAATAGCACAAGATCAAGTATACATAGTAATGGCCCCTGTCATGCTTGTGTGGAAGAAATAGGAGACTTACTCCAAATAGGCTATATTCTCAATACATAAACTTTTTAGTATTGTGTCCACAAGAAAGCAACAGTTGATGCTGAAACAGCAAAGGAAAGGATCTTGGAAAGATGTAACCCCTCTGTTTATTTACATATAGTCTTCCAAGACAGGTGTGTTAAGTGTTTCAGTAGGATTATTATAATTACTTCCTCAGATCAGTTCATTAATAACCTGTATTTTGCAACTACATTGTAGATCATATCCGAAATAGTGAGAGGTTTGTCGTGTAGGTTAGGTGAGGAATTAAACCTTACCCTGACATACTACAACAAACTACACTTAGTTGTATATGGGCAAACAAAAGTGGAGATGGTAAATACATTTCTGTCAAAGCATTATGTTATTGTAGCTGAATGTGTAGCTATTTTATCAGGTGATGTTAACTTCTAGTGGCATTCCTGTATAGGAATTCCATTAAAATTTTAGAAAATACTGACTACAAACTTACTCAAAAGCAGGTATTACCCTTGTAATTCTGATTAGCAGGGCAGCAGCATGAGAATTCTATACTGCTGATTTGTTATACAAGCAATTCTAAACATAAAGTGGCTATTTGAGTAAGAAGAACACAAAATTGGCAGTTTGCATAGTAATGTAAAGAGATTAATATAATATAGCTCATTACTGATCCACTGTTCTTATGAAATCAGTGTCTGGGGCATTAAAATCACAATTTGAAGACGTTTACTACTTGATGATACTGAAGCATACTAGGAATTTTTATTGTGTAAAGGTATTCTAAACATAAAAGTATCCAAACCCAGTTACGTAATTTTTCGTCTCTTCCCACAGACAGCCCTGTGATAACAAATGATCTGTAATAGTTTCTTTTTTTTAATCTGTTTTTTAACTAGACCTTCATTTCAAGAGCTGAACTCGATGTAAGTAGTAAATTAATATTCCAGAATCTTACCAGATGGATATCTTCTAATTTACCATTAGATGTTATGATCTGATGTTAAAATCTCAGTCATCTCAAACAATTGGTAAAAATAATTAGCTAACAAAATCTGTTGACCGTAAGAGCAGTCTGCTGAGTTCAACACAGGAGCAATAAATAATTATGTAATTGATGACTAACCAATTAAGTCAAAGAAACACTGTTCTTGAATAAGCAGCTGAGACAGCTCAGTAACTTAATATGGGATATTTGACTAGATATACCTTTTTTCCCAGAAATTTAGATGTGTTATAAAGAAAGTATATTGATTTATTTCAGCATTGCATCATTGTGCAATGTAAAATGGAGTAGAAAGATCAAAGCAATCTGAAAGTGGTATTGCCTGTTTGAAATAATCCCTTTTCTGTTCCATTTTAAAATAGGTGGAATTATTATTTACTAAGAAAACTTAGACAAACCTAAGTAGGACTGAAAAAGCTCTAAACACTTAGCAGTATGTTGTGTTCTCAACTGCTGAGTTACCCATTTCTGATTTGAGTGTGGGGAAATGCAGGATATTTGTTTGGTACAAAACAGAGGAAGGGAAGCCTGTGCTAGGAATGCAGTTAACTATGAAGCCACAGTAATTGTTGGGGAAGATGCAGTGGCAGATACAGCCCTTTTCAATCTCTGAATTCTCATTTTAGTAATTTGAGGTAATTTCAGTCTGATAAATCAAAGACAATCATGAACTGAAAACCACCAGATGACGACAGTTTACAGTATCACAGCATATCAGAGATTGGAAGGGACCTCAAGAGATCATTGGGTCCAACCCTCCCTGCTAAAGCACAATCACTTAGGGTAGTCTGCACAGGAATGCATCCAGGGTGGGTTTTGAAAGTCTCCAGAGAAGGAGACTCCACAACCTCTCTGGGCAGCCTGTTCCAGGGCTCATCACCTTCACTGTGAGGAAGTTTCTCCTCGTGTTGAGGTGAAGTCTTCTATGGTTAAGTTTGAACCTGTTGTTCCTTGTCTTACTACTGTGCACCACCGAAAAGAGCCTGGCCCCATCCACTTGACACCCACCCCTCAGATATTTATAGGCATTCATCAGATCCCCTCTCACGTCTTCTCTTCTCCAGACTAAATAGCCCCAGGGCTCTCAGTCTCTCTTACAGGGGAGATGCTTAAGTCCCCTAATCATCTTTGTGGTCTCTCTTGGATTCTCTCCAGCAGTTCTCTGTCTTTCTTGAATTGGGGAGGCCAAAACTGGACACAGTATTCCAGGTGTGGTCTCACCAGGGCAGAGTAAAAGAGGAGAAGAACCTCCCTAGACCTGCTGGACACACCCTTGTTGGTGCACCCCAGAATACCATTGGCTCTCTTGGCTTCAAGGGCACATTGTTGTTCCATGGAGAACGTGCTGTCCACCAGCACTCCAAGGTCTTTCTGTGTGGAGCTGCTTTCCAGCAGGGCAGCCCCTAACCTGTACTGGTGCCTGTTGTTATTTCTCCCCAGCTGCAGGACCCTGCCCTTACACTTCATGAGGTTGGTCTGCACCCAGCTCTCCAGCCTGTCCAGGTCCTGTTAGATGGCTGCACAGCCTGACCCCCCCAGTTTTGTATCATCAGCGAACTTGCTGAGAGTCCTCTCAATCTCCTCATCCAGGTTGTTGATAAAAATATTGAGCAAAACTGGACCCAGTACCGATCCCTGCGGTACACCACTGACCACAAGCCTCCAAATAGACTCTATGCCACTCATGATGACTCTCTGAACTCTGTTGTCCAGCCAATTTCCAATCTACCTCACTGACCAGCCATCTGTGCCACATCTCCTGAGCTTGTCCATGAGGATGTTATGGGAGACAGTATCAAAAGCTTTACTGAAGTCAAGATACATGACATCCACTGCTCTTCTCTCATCTACCCATTTGGTCATAATTTCATAGAGGGCTATCTGATTAGTCAGGCAGGATCTCCCCTCGGTAAAGTCATGTTGGCTACTCCTGATAACCTTCTTGTCTTCCATGTGGTTAGAGATGACCTGCAGGATGAGCTACTCTATCATCTTTCCAGGGATGGAAGTGAGGCTGACTGGTCTGTAGTTGACTAGTTCAGATAATTCATTAAAAGCTGAAAGTACAGTCAGCGACTGAAGCATTTTTCCACGTAATTTTTGGACACCTACAGGTTTTGGTAGTTGTCCTCTGGTGACTTCTGCTGTGTCAGCTGTTTTCCATTTCTGCGTTTGAGGTTACCACTCACTTAATGAAAGTCAGCAAAATTTGATTTGTCAGTTCTTGTAGTCCTCCGTATTTGCAGTTCAGAATGTTAACCTTAATTGCCTGTGGAGATGAGCTGTCATTAATAGATCTGACTGTGAACCAGAGCATATGAAATGTGAGAACTTCTCTGTTGGGAGTTTCTATTTTTTTGCTCAGTTGCTGTTGTTTTTTCTAATGGAATGATAATACTTGATCTAGTTATGTTCCCCCCGCCTTGTAACAGGTTCAAAGAAATGGTTGTTCAGCAGTGAATATGTCAGCCACACAAAATCACAAGTATTAAATTCCTGCTGTGTATAGTATAGCTGCTGTAAACATTCAGTGCTGCAGTGAAATGGTATTTAACATCTTACTTGCCAAGTAAATTTTAGCTGAGAAAAACATGGGGTTTTAGTACACTTTGTATTAAAGGAGATAATAAAATACAATTACAGAAAGGAGGTTCTTTCTGTGTTTAAGATGTGGTAAAAACAATAGCTTAAATTCTTCACATATACCCAAGATTGCATTTTTGTCTCAGCTCTCATTTAGCATGTGAGACTTGTTTCATCTGCTGGAGATGAGGGTTAGTAGTAAGCGATTGGTACCTTCAGGCTCTAGAAAGATGCTGTGTTTCATGTGATTCCACGAGAAGGGGGCAGTTCTCTGAATTCAGAGATGCTGATGCTATAGGGTACACCCTGTTCCAGAATGCCTCTCTTGGAGTGGGGGAAGGGGAAGGAATCATAGCACATGTAGCTTGTTTAAGAGACATCTGCCACTACTGCTGCCTTTTTTTTTTTCCTTCTTCGAAAAAGAAAATACAGGAAAAAGAGGGTGGAAGTAACTACCTATCTCCACAGCTTCTACTGTGTTGCTGAACTACTAAGTGTGATAGTTATAGAAATATTATTTTATGCGTTGAATGTTGCATTGAAAATTTACTACAAATTATGGTACTTGTATGATGCAACCAGTAAATTTTCAACAAAATACAAATTTAGCTGAAGGCTGTAATTGCTTATAAAGGAAGGAGGGATCTGCTAGCTTTATTTCATTATCAATTTGCTCAAGAATAGATGCATAACAGTTTTTTAATGTTCAATTTTATTTTGTTAGATTAAATGGAGAAACCAAAGGTTTCATTTTTCTTGACTTAACATTTTGTATTTTAGATGAGTGTGAAATAAATGTTCCTGTATCCCTATGGTGCCTAATGCACAGCATTTGAGAGACTTACAGAGAAAGATACTTTCAAAGGGACATATCTCACTAACCTTTGCTTCAGAATATTTTATACACATCAAGAGTTTCTCAGCCTACTTCATATGATGATTTTGGTCTCTAAAAAAGCGGGTTTCATACCTTATATTCATGTTAAATTTCATAAAAAAAAAAAAAAAAGCATAATGTGCTATAGCTCTCCCAGTTGACACAGTTTGTTGCCTGCCACAAGTATAAGCAATTAGAGTTGAAAGAACTTATTGATTTGAATAATGCCAATATTTTTGCAGTGTTCTCAGGATGTATACAAGTGACCACACTGGTTTCCTTTGCATGTTTAATGAACATCAATATCTAACTGGTAGCGTTCCATACATGGGTCTTCAGCACCAGTCATCTCTCCCACAAAATTCTTCTTTTAGGATGAATAGGGAGGATGATTTTTAGACCTGGTGCTGATAATTTTTTATTTTTCATCAGCTATTGAATTGTTAGCAGATTATTAGCATCCTGCATTGTGGATATATTTGGTTCTGTAAACTGTATGGAAGAAAGCCATGCACATCACAACTGCCATTTCATGTAAAATTTAGTATTCAGTGCTGCAAATCTCTCAACACACCAGTTGGGATTTTAGCCTAAATGTTATGAGGGAGAACAAGAACAAAATGTTGGGTATTAAAAATCTTTAAGTTGCGACTGAGGATGTATGGAGCACAGATGTTCCGAGGTTGGCAGAATTGCAGAGATTACTTTTTAATGAAAGATAACAACGTTTTTATCTTTATTTCTTCTGTTTTAGAGGTGAAGCCAACTTTTGCATGCATGAGTAGTTGTTTGAATTTTATTCTGTAAGGATGGTTATTTTGATTGATTGTTGAAAGAGCCATAATCCAATTATGAAAGGCTTACACTGCTTGGTTTGGATGTGGTACAGTATTTATTTCTTTTTACTGAAATGCTCATTTTTCTTTCTGATGGCACCGATTTTCATTTGAGACAGGGAAGAATGGTCAGCTGCTCTTTATTGTTTACACAGACAGCAAGGTAAGGCAGTTTTTGGAGCTTCACTACAAGAAGGCTTCTGCAACTGCTGTTGTGAGTTACCTCACTGAGGGTGACAGGAGAGGTCAGCGTGCTGGGGTGCAGAGCAGGTGCGTTCCTGAAGGTGGCCCTGAGGGAACTGGATAAAGCGATGAAGTGATGCCGTATCTGTAACCTTGGCCTGCCGAGAGCAAAGTTGGGATGGTGCCGGGGAAGAAGGCAGGATGGAATGGGGTCAGGAAGTACTGTCACACATCAGCCACCTCCCCGCTCCCCTTAAAAAAAAAAAAAAAATTCCGATTAAGACTAAGGCAGTTTGACTCGTGCTTATGTTCTTTTCTGTTTGTTTCTGTGTTGGTCTTGGTCTCTTTAGTTAATGTCTGGAAGCAATTCAACCGTTCTTACGTAGTGTGAAGCTTCAGCTACAACTCCGGTGGATCTCAGCTAATAACAGAACCGAATTGGTTATACCTTTTCTCATCCTGGAAAGCTTGAGACCACAGTGAGGAGGAGTACAGTGGGATCTTCAGAGGCCTATAAAAAGTGCACTATGCCCTGGGCTGATAGAAGCAGTCAGGGAGATGTGCTTGAGAGATTTTACTTTCCACTCTTCGATAGTTTTGTTATATGGAGATTTTCCTTATTTCAATCATCTAATAGTGATTGTGTCTTACACTAGTATCTGATGCTGTTGCAGTGTATATTGTGCAGTCCCACCTCCAGAATTTGCAGTTAAATTCAGCCGTTCTCAGAAATGCCCAAGCAAAGTTTTGGGCACAAAGCCCTAGTGATCTGGACTTTTCAAAGGGGAAAATCTCTTTGGTAGGAGGGGAAGCTGAGGCTCCTACATAGTGGGCAAACTCACCGGCTAACATTGATCAGTGAAAGAACAAAAGCCAGGACTTGACAGATGGGATACCTTGTCAGTTGGATAACCCTGCCTGTACTGTCTCTGATTTGTCACTGTTGGCTGTGATATGAACAGTGATAATTCTGTTCTGGGCTTCTACTGTGTAGCTGGTTACCTGCTTGCTGTGGGTAGTGCCTGTGCATCTTTGGACCTAACTTTTACAAGAACCAGCGTTTAGAGGAGATATGCAGAGGACTATGCTTTTGAAAATCCTTGTGTGAAGGGACATACTGATCTGTTCTGTAGATTAGCTTAGAAATTTAGGGCATTTAGGCAGCTAGGAGGTGTGCTTGCCTTGTATCTTAGGTGAACTAGTACCTCTCTTTTGTAATGTTGAAGTAGGCACGTGTGGCAGTGGTGTTTCTTTTTTCTTTTTTTTTTTTAAATCTTGGTTGTCATCTGACTTGGTTTCTATTCTTCCTAAGAGCCTCATTTTCTGTGCAGTCAGACTGTAACATCTGGAAACCATCCCTTCATTGGCAGGGAAAGATGTGACCGACACAATGAGGTGTAACTTCTACTTTTGCTATCTTACCTTTTGCTTTTTTAAAAAGCATCCAAAACTAAACCATTGAAAAGATGTACAGGAACTTCAGGTGCATTTTAGCAAAGCTTAAGAATGCTGTTGGGCAAAATCATTAGAGTAATACAGATATTTTTTTCCCCTTAACAAGGGTAGTAGTTGCATTTACTATATAGTTTATTAATTTTTTTCAGTGTTTTGAAATGCTTAGATCAAGTGTTTTAAAAGTACAGTATTGTTAAACAGTGTGAGTTACTAAATACCAATACAAAAATCTCGTGATTCAAACCGTAACAGTATATTTATTTTTCAAAATAGTATTTAACTTACTGCATTAAACATATTGATGTTACTAATGATACTTCAATGAATAATCTAATGACTATCACTGTAGTAGGATCATTTCCTTCCATAATAGCTGTTCCACATATTCATTGGATAAAACCAGCAACCCTCTCTTTTACTGCGAGAGGGACTATTGGATGGTAAGTTGAGGTTGGCAGACTTTCTTGTATGTTACTTGCTTTTCAAGTCTCTAAACTTGGAGTGAAGTCTAAACCACCACTTCAGGTTTTAACCTGATTTTTTTCATATGCGTTATCTTTGACCTGTGGTTTCTATGTACGTGGCTGTTCCTGGCTATTCTGGGGTTCTCCATTGAAGGTTGGTAAGAATCAACTGGTTCTGTCTGTATGTGTGCAATAAGTGATAGAATGAAAACACAGGAAATGCATGTGAAAAAGGAGTAAGGAGAATGTTCTGAGGAGGAGGGAGCCAAGACTGGGCAGGTGTCTGGTGAATGTATAGGTAGAACCTGTGTGGGTCACAGCTGTGGTACTTCCCTGCAGGATGACTCTCTCCTCAGCAGGTAGTCAGCCAGATGTGTGAGTGGGAGCCCAGTGTGGGATCTGGGCCTCGCTGCTGGCTTTGACCAACTGGAGCCACGGAAAAACAGTTTGGGCTGTGGCTCTTCCAGTGGGAAGGGCTGGAATATTAGTAGTAGCTACATGAGGGTTCCAGTTGGCCACTTCTCTCCAATGCACCTGGTCTTGCTTTACAGCAGGGCAGTCATTGGCAAAGCTCATTGTTGGATTCGTTGTAAAAGGGTTGAGTTCAGGTGCCTTGGATACTTCATCTAGTGACTGCAGGTGGGGTTGATTCAATTGGCTTATCCAGTGAAGAGCTAATCTTAAGAGGAGGAAATGGTTTTGTTTTCATAATTTGCTGCTTGTTCATCTCAATGCTAGAAGTGAGCAGAAACTTTCCTGTGTGTTTGAGTGTCAGAAAAGTGTGTATTCTGAGATAGCTCTTCTCACTTAATCAGAAGGCTTGCTGCATGCACTAGAGAGCAAATACTATAAAAATTGAATAGAGAGCAGACCAGGGAATTAAAATAGTAGTGTGGTGGTATAATATGAACAGCCTCTACAGCATTGCTTTTTCAGTTTTGAGAGATAAATAGAAAAATGTGTAGACAGAAGTGGTAAAGGGGGTGTGAGAGCTGGAAGTTTAGAAAAATAAAATTCTGAAGAAAGAGGCTTAAGAAACAATGCATGTATAAATTAGGGCATTTAGGTTCTCTGGAGTGCTAACTATTAAGTGACATTGGCACTGTGGACTGTTACTGTGTACAGAGACCATGTCTGTTGGAAAGCATGGAAGAGCGTAGATTGATGTCTAGTTCAGGTCTTGTTGTAAAGGAATTAAAAGACTGATTTATTAAGCAAAAAACACAAAAATAACCACCAGTCTAAAGGTATTGATTGCATTATTGTTCACTTTAGTCTTGATTATGCTATCCTAATATGATCAAAACTGCTGATACAGTTATAACTAAATCATGTTAAAGTACAGTTGTTACAAGACAGAATGCTACTTGAAGTATGTTTTCTGTATTTTATTCCAGTTACAGAATTGATTTAAAGCTGACTGGCAGTTGAAATATCAGGCTGTGTAGTATTAGTAGAAATAACAGGTGGAGAATTAACACTCTTTCAGAGCTGCAGGGAATATCCGCAGTTGCTCAAAATCTTGTTTAATGATTCCCTTATGAAGGATGAATGCAAGAATAATATGAAGAAAAACACAAACAACCAAACCTCATTTTATAAAACCAAAGTTTAGACATAGCCTGGTCACTTAGAAATGGAGTGAGGGATGTAATGTAGTTGATAACATCATTCTCTTTGAAAGTAGCTAAGGGAAGATACTGGATGTACTTCTGATCCTTTATTTAATTTTTTTTTCCACTTAGCATTTTAACTGTTGCTGAATAATCAGTTCTGAAGCATAAGCATCTCTCATTCTTGGATAAATAATTCAAGGATGAACTCTAGCCACACACTTCGTTACAATTTTAGAAGTTCTGATTTTCTGAATTATGAAAGTGAGGTACTTGATTTAACAGGTGATTAACTGAATTACAGAGAAAAAAAAAATCAATACAGATCCTAACAGCTATCCTGAATTTCCAAAACTTTTGTCCTGGCTCTGTAGCCATTTTTAAACTTTGCATCTGTGCCTTCTCAGAAAAAATAACAAACTTTACCGATTTTGCTTTATAAAACTTTCAGAGGATAGATGCCAAGAAACAGCAACAAAAAAGGAGCATGTGTAGGGAACACATTCCAAAACAAACCCCATGTACCTGAAAAATCTTTGCTGTGAGCTTGTTAAGTAATACTCTAATCACTGCCCTTACACAGGTGTATGAAATAGGAGCTTCTAGGACAGATCTTGTGTGATTCTTTGTCGGTTTTGTGTTTGTATGTGTATATATGTGCATATTCTTTTCACAAAGGCTACTCCTGAATTATATTCGTTTGTTCAGCCTCTTTTTATAGGTAATAGACATTGTGAGAGGACAGGTAGCACTCAGCAGCTGCTGAACATGTGTTATTGTGTGAATTTTGCTGTTGAATTTTGTCATTTTTTGCCAGATCCCATTATTTGGCCAGTACATTTCAGTTAATCACAGCGATACTTCAATTAATTCTTCACGTATTAGGGGAAAATAACCTTCTAAAATTCAGACTTGTTTTCTTGCAAAGACATATTCTGAGTTCTTTGTAGTGTTTCACGCTTAGCTTTTGCTTTTGTCAGACTATCAGACTTTTTTTTTTTTTTTTTTTTTTTTTTTTTTTTTTTTTTTTTTTTTTTTTTTTTGGGTGGGTATAAACTCGTCTTAGAGTGGGCAACGTTGTGTATGATTAGTGTTCCTGGACTACTTCTGTTGTTCCACTGGTTTTTTAGGTTAACATTTTGGTAGCACTTGTTTAAATGGCAAGATGCAATAAAGAGCTACATTATTTCTGCTACTAAAATGTATTTTAAAATTCTTTTGCTTGCTTTTCAAAACTAAATCCTGAGACTAGTCATAGTATGTCAACTACATGTATTTCTGTTTTTGCAAGTGTCATTGAATCAAACTTTCATATGCATTTATTTCAGAAAAGACACAGGCATCTTTTAGTGACTGTGTGCAATCTAAATATAAATCTAAGGAACTGCACTATAATATTATTGCAGTTTTAGCTATCTATTACAAAGTTTATTGCACAGAAATAACTAGGTCAACCTCTGGATGACCTGTCTTTTGGAGTTTCTTCAGTTAGCTTTAGGCTAGAGCTCCACCTTGTGATCTTTCAGCAGGATACATTTTCTTTTTATAGCTAATAATTTAATTGTGATCTCACAAAGTTGAATGACTTCAGAAAGTTTTCACAGACTTGAGAGATTTCAACATCTACTTGGGAAAATTTAAGTTGGAATTCTGTGAACATGCTAAAAAAATGAAGAGCTGCTTTTTATAATGCACTTCAGTTTAGACTGAACTTCATCTGTTTACTAGACCACTCTTCCCAGATAATGTAGGCTTTCAGTGTTTGGAATGGCACCTGCAAGAATTTCCGTTTCTTCTTTTCAGACTGCACTATGATGAAGTCAGTGTGTTTTAAAAGTTTTGACACCATGATTATTTGGACAGTTTCCCTTTCTCATTGACTTCCCAAATTGAGTGCTGTAAATGAGTCATCAAGCATGAAGACTATGTGATTAGCAGTAGACTTGAATTTCCAGAAGTTATTTACTGAGATTAAGGATAATGGGGAATGACCAATGCCAGTCTTTTCCCAAACCAAACAAGAGAACATCAAATAAAATTGGCAAGTCATAAATTCAGAACATGCCTCTTGGTAGCATGGGAGTTCTTGGCTATGGGAGTTCTTGTGTGGAATACTATCACTGTTGAATATTGGTTCAGTCAGTAACTGGAAGTATTAAAGAAAAATATATTGATAAAGGATTATAAAATAGTCTCTCTGTCTGAAAAAATCCAAGTTACTTCTGGATGCCAGGAAGGTATGCAGGGGAAACACTGCTAATAAGAACAAAGCAAGTATGTTTGTATTTGGGGAGCTTCTGTTGCTGAATGATTTTGATTCTCCTGGTTGAGTCGTACTCTGGATGCACTTAACTATTTTAAAAGGATGCTTTACTGGGACAAATGCAAGGACTTTCCTGGATCATTGCTGAAGTTTGAGCTTAACACTAGAGATCCTTACAGTCTTACCTAGTATATTCTTACAAGACATTACTTTGTAGCTACTGTTTTCCATAATAGCAATTGCACTCATGAGGACCAGGTTGCTTCTTCCTTCAAGAAAAACAGTTCTTGTAACATAAATCTTAGTAGCTTATGAGGTGATTCTGACCAAATGATGCCATGTTTTCTTTCATGTTTTGTTTGTACTAAGTGTTCTTACAAGAAGTATAAACTGCAGCCAGCTACTTTTGTCAAGTAATTTGACTTGGTGTAGAGAATATGTACATTAATATATATTTGTCCATTGTTTTTCATAGTTTTGTAATTATTTTTTCTTTAAAATACTTCTGTGTTTGTAAGAAATTTTATTGAGAATTTTTGTAGAATGTGATTGAGCAATAGATCTGCTTTTCGTAAAAGGAGCAAAAAACATATTAATTCTGTGAACAAGTGGTTAACTTGCCTTGTTTATCAGTACTCAAATTCTATGGAATAGGTGATTTTACAATTGTAAATAGGTAGTATTAATAAGCTATAACGCAAAGTTTTCATCTAAGCAACCTGATTGTCACTTCAGTACATGTTGCTGCTTTAACACTGAATAAAGTGAACTAGAAAAAGTCACATAGTGGCCTGTTGATGGACAGATTGAACTTGAAACTGAACAATGAGGTTTTTGAAGTTTGCTGCTTCACTTTGCACTGTGACTAAATCACTAGAAGGCTCCCAAAAAGACTTGTGTGGCTGGAAATTATGTCTTTTCTGTTTCTTGTTGCTACCCTTTGCTACCTCCCTCCTACCCCACCTTGCCTTTTACTGAGGTTCTCAGCAGCTGCGACCAAGGTACTGAAGCATGTAGTGGTGTTTTTCCAAATCCAAGTTGCTGATAGGAATTGGAGCAAATCTTAAAAATATATAAATATTTAAATATAATCCCAAGTATAGAACATTTTGTTATGTCACCAACTGAGCATGTATTTTTACAGGCTCCTTGACACCAACGAAGGGAGTTTTACTCTTCCCTCCCATGCTCATGACTGAACAGTCTTGGTGTTTCCTATGCATTGGCTCCTGATACCTGCTGTTGAACCAGTTTAACTCGATAATACAAGGAAAAAGAAAAATTCTTCAGATATGTTTTGCCTGTTTTATAGGAGATTTGAGCCAGGTGATACAGAATGGCAGAACCTACAAAGATAAATGGCTGGGGAGGGGATGTTGCCCTAACTGTGAATGGTTGGTTGCTGGAGTGTGTAAATGGAGCAGGAAAGGATGAACCACCCTGGTCATGTGCCTGCATGATTTTAGAGAAAGGAGAAGTGGGGTAACAAAGGTTACTGCCATTCTACTGTAGCAATGTTTTTGAAGGTTTTTATCTTCTACTCTTATGCTTTAATAGTTGCAGATTATCTTGAGAATGACCAGCCCATCTCAGATCTCTGCTCTTTTTGCCACTATTTCTTTCCACTCTCATTGTCTGCTTTTATATGATTGTTTGCAATGTGAAGGAAGAGAACATTTTAAGTTCAGGGTTTATGGTTTCTCACAGCTGTTTAAATTCTGGAAGCTACAGTGGCCCCTAGCATCCAAAATAAGCACTTGCAGGATAAAAATGTTCAGCCTCTTTATCTACATGCTCGATTGAAATGCAGTCTCTGAAGCATAGCTACCAGACATTAAGCAACGTGTGCTTAGCATGCCAAAATTAAATCTTTCCCTCAAATACATAATGACTCCAGCAAGCTGTAGTCTGCAGATGTTGACTCTGAAGGTTTTTATTCCTCCTTGCTATTGTATCTTCCAAATACTTTAACAACGTGTTTTCCTAATTTAACTGTATAAAAGTTAGCTTGGGGCAGACAAAACTTCAGCCTGCATAATTAAATGTTGCATTTGTATTATCTATTGAGGCTTTCCCCATGCCTTAAATACAAAAAAATGAGATGAATAAGAAAGTTTATAAAGAAATGGCAGTATTAAGTTGAAAAGGAAGTATTCTACAATCTGAGGTTTTCTTGATAAAATGCTATGCCGTTTCTAATTATTATTTTTTTTTTATAATGGGGATAGTATGATCTTAATTGATAGTCTTCTTAAATGCTTTAAATGTTACAATTGTTTTAAGCCTGGTTTATCAACTCTGGAAGACAGGGAGTTGTGAAATGGCTGGTTGTCACAACTTGGTATAAGAGCGTGTCTGTGCAAAATGTCATGGGAGTTTAGAAACCAGAGGTACAAAGTTTGTATACTTACTGTTCCTAAGTGTACACATACTGTGCTTTAAATTTAGCATCAAATCTGGGTTTGGTTTGGTTAGCTGGAAGTATCCTTGTGCTGTTAAGTCTGTCCTCTGCAGTGCTTGTCATTACAGTTCAAACTTAAAGCTACTATAGATTTAGAAATGAAAGCTGAAAGTTGTTCTTGCAAGATGTTAATGGAAACCATTACAGTTTGAGTTTGCTCATCCTACTCAGAAATAATTTTTTCCCCCTTCCCCTGAATTGTTTCTGTTTTATATTACTCTGATGCTTTTAACATTTGTTAAGGTACTTTGTAGTAAGATCATGGGAGGAACCAAAAATAGAAAGTCTTTAAACAGGAGAAAGCTTGGTTAGAAACAGGGAATGGTGTGATGTCAATTTTCTGTTTCCAAGTGTTGTACCTCTTCATATGTGGAAAATTTACATTGTATTTATTTTTATTTTCTTACAGAAGTTGTCCACTACAAAGGAAGAAAGAAAAGTAAGCTTGTACTTCAGACCATTTTTTAAATATCTTTCTAATACAGTGGTGTTCCAGAAGATGATAAAGAAATGATAGCAGCTCCAGAAATACCAACTGATTTTACTCTCCTTCAGTAAGTGTTTCATTTCTAAATATACTTGTTCTTCTTAGTGTTAATACACATAATTTTTTTTCTCTTGGCAACAAAATGAGGCAATAGGATTGTAGATTTCTTGTTATTTAGATTTTGGAAAGGTTTTGTTTGAATTCTTTATCAAGTATTGAGCACTAAATAAAATAAGTATTTTAGAAGTGCTTGATTATTTTAAACTTGTTTTTAAACTTTGTTAATAGGAAACTGTTGTGGCACGCTCTTCTGTTCATGTGATGTACTTCTCAGGACTTTTTTCCTGAAAATTAAATGTGTGATTAAGAAAGCCTTTCATTAGGAATACCACAATAAGATTCCTTTTATTAAAGCCTCTTTATATAGAGAGAGAAAGTAGTTGAGGTGTTTTCCCTGAATAACTGGAGCAGGTCACCATTTATTTAAAATATCTAATGCCAAATTCTTTGCTTGAAGCCAAAGTCTTCGCTTCCCCCCAGGATCAGCTACTTGATGTTTTAGACATAATTTTATGCACTATCTAGTCTTCCTGCAATTTATAAGGAACAAATATTAGAATTTCCAAGATTTAAGATCAGATATAAGTTAAATTTTAAATATGTTTATTGTAAGCAGAGCAGAAGAATACAGTTCCTCACCTTTTGAATTGTCAAGAAATGGGCAACCATTGCAAGAGTGTTGAAATGGATTAAATTAGTATAAAATCTCAAATGATACAAAGATGTAGTTTTATATCAATAAGTCTGTTTCCTTTTACTAGAAATAAAGGTACATTCATATGGTTTTGTATGAAGTACTGTTTTTACAGCTGCTCATGGGGGTTTTACTCTGTTGGTATAAGTTCATTGCCTAGTGAAATATTTGGAATTTGTGTTCTATTCTTTCCCGTGAAAATAAGAACACCAAAGTAGTTTTTGTAAGAAGGAATGTTTCTCTCGATTTTTTTCCCCTTTTGTTCTTTCAGTCTCTCTCCTCTCATAGTCAACAAATGCAGAAATAGCAAAATACAGTTAAAAGGCAAAGAGCTCTTTCCAGACCTTGAGAGACCTTGAGTTTCTGGGTTGGTTTAGAATCTTATAAATACATACGAATGGGTCTCCCATGCCCCCTGGTTATCTTTATGACTGCACTGCTAATTGAATCAGGAAATGTGTATCAGAAATGTGTGTCAGCAGCTGGGATTCATCATATTGCATGTATATGTTAAAACACAATCTAGTAGCATCGTTTAGTTCTATTCTACAGGAAGTGTAAAAATAGAGGATATATAAGCTAAGCATTCTCTACTAATAATACAGGTGGCTTTACGCCCCCCTATACCTTCAGTGTTGTTAAATAAATTTGATTATCGATGCAGCATATTTTAATCATGTAGGAGATTAAACAAATGAAAACTAATTGTACATTGTTTAACATTTTTTTACCTTAGAAGCCTCAAAAGAACTACAGGTGATCTTGTTGATGGAGAAATCTCACTTAAATTTTTTTTTGTTTTCAGCATAAATGCATACCTCTTTACTTAGTTTCTAGTAGCATGAAGAGAAATGCTGAGGCACTTCTGTTGTAAGGAGAGGTGATAGATTCTTTGTGCTGTTTGGTTTTTTCCCTTTTTTGTTGAAGTTTTTGTGGCAGATATTTGTAATGCTCTTTGCTTTTGAGATGATGTAATGTTTGTCACGTGCCGAAAGCAAGGTGCTGCTACTATGCACATTCACATCTTTTAACATTACTATATGGCTTTCTTCACAGGTAAATTGTTTTGAGGAGGCAGGGTACGATGTGACTGTGAAGAGATGCTCTGATTTGTCACTTGACAGTAGTTTTAAACAGAAGAAAAAAGCAGTTTCACTGTTGAGTTGACTTACTGGACTGAAAGCATAATGTGACTTTATGTAGTATATATGTGAGTATTTCTGATGAAGAGTGTAAATTGTTTGTCCCTTTATTTTTGCAGGGAGTCTGAAACACACTTCTCTTCCGATACAGACTTTGAGGATATTGAAGGAAAAAACCAAAAACAAGGCAAAGGAAAAGTATGTTCAGTTTATAGGGGTACTGAAATGCTTCTGCTATTATGAATTGAAGAGTTTGGCACTTGCAATGAAGCAGAATGAGCTAGGAATATTTTCTGAGAATGCAGCTGTTCTGTGAAAACAGTTCATATTTGTATGTGCATTGATATTTCCGTATTACTATGAAGGCATAAGGGATGTGGGGAAGAACAAGCTTTGATTTGATTAGACTTTCTTCAATTTTTCTATCCTACACTTGAAATTTGGTGCTAATACAAACAGTTTTGGATGTTGTCATTAATTTTGGCTGTCTTTTAATTAAAAAAATTGAACAGAAGCTAACAATTCAATCAAAAAATTATTTTGCTTCATTAGGTCTCAGACCTCTAACTGAGGGGGTTACACTACCTGAATGAGGAGGTCTAAACCTAGTTACAGCCCTTTGCTCCCTTCACTGGGCAGGCGTCAACCCACCTGGATGGCTTCTGCCCTCTTATTGGTGTGGCATCAGCCATATGTGTCTACTTCCCAGCCAGGGCACCAGCTGGCCTTCACTGTGGCTGCCTGTCAGGCACCTAATATACCATTACAGAGTACCCAGTTTTTAAGAGGTGGTGGTAAATAGTTTTATACAAGTCATTTAATTTATGTTTATTTTTTTTTCCTTTCTTGTTTCTGTATGTCATACTTGATTTGAGGAATCAAGTACAGACAGCTGTCTGCTCTTCCTCACCCCCATTTGCCAAAGTGTGCTCAAATGGAAAAAAAATAGGTTATGGAATTGCAGAGGAGACTGTGTGATGTGTAAAGGCAAGGCCTTAGCTGTTTTGAATAAAATCTGTATAATCTGTTTTACAGTTTAAACAGGAGAAAGATCTGTGCATCATATACTGTCACTAATAGCAGTTCAGTTGCTAGAAGATTTTAAATGAAGGAAGAAAGAAACGGAATCTGTAGAATTCTTCTTGGTCTTTGTATCACCCAGGAGCAGCTGTTATTGTCAACTCTGGATTTTAAATCTGGTTGCTGAAAACAAAAGGCCTTATGTGTAGTTGTCATGCTATGGATAGCGATTTTTTATATATATTGATTTTTTTTTTTTTTAATTAAACTGCTATATAATACCCAATTACAACTCCTTGTGTGTGTGTGATTACAGACCTGTAAAAAAGGGAAAAAAGGGCCAGCAGAGAAGGGGAAAAGTGGAAACGGAGGAGGGAAACCTGGTGGTCCGAATCGGATGAATGGACATCACCAACAGAATGGTGTGGAAAACATGATGTTGTTTGAGGTAGTTAAAATGGGCAAGAGTGCTATGCAGGTAAGACTTGAGATCTCTCTATGGGTTGGATGAATATACAATTTAAATATAACAATGTTTTCATACAAATTAATAAAAATAAGCCTAAAGTAATTATTTTTTTTCGTAAATTTTTAGTCACAAATTAAGATACTTTTTTTTTTTTAAAAGTAGTTTTGCATTGTTAAGGCTCGAATGTGAACAAACCGATTTTCATTCATAAATGTCAGGTATGAATAATCACATATATATAATGAAGAAAGTGAAGCTGTGATTCAAAGTGAATTTTCAGTATCCTGAATGAAGAAAGGTTGTTCTAAATTATATGATTTTGAAGTCCTTTTTGTGTGACTTTAAATCCAATTGTGGCTTATGTCTATAGGTGTCATAGAAGTCAACAAGAAATCTTTAATTTGCAAATGTTCTTAGAGCTCAGATAATCTTAAATAATTCTCTTGTCTTCCAAAGTATAATCACTAGCTACAACTTAGGGGAAATTTGGAATACTCCTTAAGTTGATATGGCTGATGTGTATTGCAACACTAACTGGGTGGAATTTGGGTCAGGAAATTTTAACCTGTATCTACGTTAGGCCCTGTCTCCAGTGCATTTACTAATAGGAATGAAATCAGTTTATGAAGAAATTTGGCACTTTTATTTATTTATTTCCCCCTCCCCCCTGCAAAAGAGAAAAAAAATCAGTTAAAACAGTAAAGTGTTATTTGCTTGACTGTGTATCTTTCAGTGGAGAGGGGGTTAAAGTCTAAGCCTGTCAGCCATGAAGCCTTCCTGCTGACTCACTCATGTGACTTCTTGGCAGCCTCGAGGAAAGACTATCTTTGGGATTGAAATCTAGAGTTTACAGCTTCTGTAGTAGGCATGCAGGAAGCTGGACCTATATGCAGTCCTCTCTAGATTTGTAGGCTCCTGCATTAGAAGCCTGAATGCCTTTGGAGAAATTTAGTTGAGACTTAAAAAAGAACAGACTATTTCACAGTATTTGTACAGAGAAATCTGGTATTTCTGTCATTTGTTTTGTTCTGCTAGATTTTGAAGTGGGTAGGAAAACTATACTTCTCTTAATTTGCTGTGTGTGCTACATTTTCAGCCCATTATCAGTGATGGTATCTAAATGACCACTTTTAGAAACTATATAGTCAAGAAATCTTCTACTTTTCAAGAGAGAAATAGATGTTTGCCAGGCCTGAGTACTTTGAGTTTGAAAAATCAATACTTTGGTAATAGCGAATCTTATTTAATATATTTTGTCAAACTCAGGAAGAAAAGAATTCTAAGATTATTTAAAAAATCCACTTTAACACTATGTGTGAAAAGTTCTCAGTGGCCCTCAGCACTTGCTTACCTGAGAAATCTTCAATAATTTGTATTTTATATTAAATTCTGTTTCATACTTTCTTCTGAGTTTAGTGTCTGTTCTCTGGCAAAAACAGATGTTTCATCCACTGAGAAAAAATGTTGGAGAAACTATTGTTTTGCTAGAGGTTATTTAAAATAAATTGTGGAGAAAAGGATGCCCAGCTGAAATACCTTCCGTGTTCCTAGCATTATCTTCTTGCACAGTGACCTTTTAGAAGTTTTCTAGATTATTTTCTCCTTCCCCACAGGTCAATCAAATGAGTACTACTTTGTGGGTTCTGTTCCTACTGGGAAGACTGACAGTATCAGTTTGAGTTTTTCATTCTTTTTGTCTTGCTGATGAAAGTTGTGTATTATGCCATAAAGAGTTTTAAATTTAAAGAGGAGGGATTTATATATATATCTCTGTTTAGCATTTTTTCTGTGTGGCACCACATTTGGTTTGTCCTTGCTTGTGAAAGTAAGCAGTTGAATATACAGACAAGAAGCAATAGAAATGCTACGTAGTCCAGTTGTCTTTTGGAAGTTCTGAACTATTCCATCATCTACCTCTATTTAGAATGACTCCAGATTTTAGAGCAGCCTGTTACCATAGTAAGAGCTCAATGCTAGAGTCTCTTGTGCCTGTGTTAATCAATTCTGTGATGTTCGTCTTTATGATGTTTGCAGTAGACAGTTTGTACTATACATGTGGATGTTTTAAACATAATTCCATGTAAATTCTGTGTTCTTGCAAGTGCTATCACAGGTCTTCTATTAATTTGCTTCCTTTTGAGGGTTTTAGTAAAATGCTCTTGTGGAAAGTGTCCCTGCCCCATGGAACGGGGTTGGAACTAGATGATCCTTGAAGTCACTTCCAACCCTGACAGTTCTATGATTCTGTGATTCTCTTGTTCCTGTTTGGTTTAGTGATACAGAGTAATAAATGTCCATGCAGTGTAGGGCAGTGCTGTTCGTTCTGTTATGGCCTGTGTAGCACAGCTCATCAAAAAGACAACATTTTGAAACAGTGTTGGAAGTTACAGCAGTTTGAACTGAACACCTAAATAGTATGTTTAGAGAAGTGAACTGCTTTGAAAAAGGAGAGAAAAAAAAAAGAGAATGCCTGTTGCCTGCTTCTGTAAAACATACCAAATATTTCTGCATTCTTCCTCAAAAAAAAGTTACTGTAGGACTGTGTGGTATTCCTGTGCTTTATTTAGGTGTCAGTTTTGTACTTGTATATATTTATGGAATAAACTTGACCTATTTTCTTAAAAACTGCTTTTATGGCAGTAAAGGATCATTCAAACTTTTTTTTTCCTGTATTAATCACACCCACAGAGTTAAAGTTTTTTATGGAAGGAACAAGAATCACTTACTGGAAAGCGGTTAAATAACACTGACCGTGTTCAATTTATGAAAACCTAAAAAAACGCTTTTATATTTGTTTCTTTTCAGTCTGTGGTGGATGACTGGATAGAGTCATACAAACATGACAGAGATATAGCACTTCTTGATCTCATTAACTTCTTTATTCAGTGTTCAGGCTGCAAAGGTAAGATACTGAAATGTTTGCTCATCTGTTTAAGTAATGTCACAATATAATTCTTCTGCTTTGCTTTTACACAACATATGCTATAGAACAGCTCCATCCCTGCAGCTGGTTTACATTGTAAAGTTCTGTAGTTGAGCTGGTATTTCTGAAGGTGACAGCAGAAGGTTTAGAAATATTATGCTATATGTAAAAAATACAGATTAAGCCTTTTGTATTTATACCAGAAACTGTAGTACTGGTATTTAACACTTCATCTTCCTCTGCTCCTGCTATTTCAGAAAACCATCTCTATCTTTTAAGCATTGATAGTTTGTTCAGTCTTGGAATTCTAGTTTGTATTTATCTGCTTCTTACCATTGAGTGTTTTAAGATTGTTTCATATTATTTATAGAGATGCTTCATTTAAAAATGAAGTACGGACAGCTTCTTAGTAGCCTGCCTACAAATAAGACAGTATTTCCAGATTTTATTTTCCTCGTTTCCATGTCCCTCCATTCTTTTTCCTCTCACTTCTTTATGAAGAGAAGGTAACTTGCCCTGCAGTGTCACTGTTTTTGGCAGAGTAGGATGGCATGTAAATTGTTGTCTTGAAGTGTTTCTCTGTCCCCATAAACTTATAATGTGCATAGATCTCCAGAAAATGAACAGCATTTCTCAGAGGAGGGTATCCATCCTTTCAAGAGCAGTGACCTTTTGATTGTTGTTACCAGATAAAACTAGAGGATCTTTAATGCTTTCTGAGCTGATCCTTATCATGAATTTTGCCAGCATAGTTGCAGTAAACTTCAGGCAATATGTTTGGTTTTTATATCACTGTTTCCATTCAAACAATTTCAGGCTAAGACAGAAAATATGTGCAATCACTGTGTTTATTACAGTGCAGAAGATAATAAATAGCAATAGAATTCTTCAAAATTGTTTTACATAATTTAGACTAGTGAGTCCTGAAAGGTCACTCTCCACTTACGAAAAAGGTCTGGCTAGATAATGAGTAAATTCTGGATGCATGTGTGCACCTTATAAACACACTTTTTTTAAAAAGGAATAATAATACAAAGTGTCAATGTATGCAGAAACTGTTGGTACTAAGCACTTGTTACAAGCTCAAATAAAAAAAAGTGTAGCTTCTGAAAAATACACGTCATCTGTAGGTTAGCTTAAAGTTAGTAATTCCTGCATTGTAGCAGGAAGTATTTAATCTGACATCTACCATTTTCATATTAAAAGTTCTAATATTCTAATATCTAAATTGTAGGAGTTGTTACAGCAGAGATGTTCCGACATATGCAGAATTCTGAAATAATCCGAAAAATGACTGAAGAGTTTGATGAGGTAATTTAACAAAGTGCTGATAATGTATTGATATTCCTCTTTTTTGATTGTACCAGTCCTAATCTTACTGGATCATGTTGCTACAGGTTCTTTCAAGGGTAAGGTCAGTTGCAAAAATGACAATGAAAATCTTGAACTCTTGAACTTGTAAGACTAGGAAGTAAAGCTCTGTATAACTTGTTTATTAATGGTTTAAGAAATCAATATGACATTCAGTTTGTGAATAGTGGGAACTCCTGCTACTGTGGGTTCTTGTGGGGTTCCTACTGGTTCCTGCTGTGCATCCTTTAAGAGGACTTTTAACTTTTAGAATGGTTGCTAAATTTATTTCTGTGCATTTGTTAATCTACAATCAAGGGGATTTGAATTTGATTATTCTCCAGTTGAAGAGCAATGGCTTGCTGTTAACAGGAATTGTAACTTTTTTGGATGCATTGGGATTTTTGGTGTAGGATTTTTGTGAGTTTATTTTTCAGTGGTATTCCTTTTACCCTATATTTCCAAGACTGTAAAAGTATCAAGAATGTAAAAGTATCTTTTTAATCTTCCCTCAAAAGTTATCTAATAGGGAAATAATTCCTCCCCCCTGAAGTAAAATTTGAAAAACATTGGCAGCTTAGAGAGGGAAAATGTAATTTGCTTTTATTTAAAAGGATCTCAGTATTCCTTAGAAATATCTCAATGCATACATTTGTTTATTATAAGGCAATATTGTATGAAATATGTAAAGCTTCAGCTGGGACTGTTTGTAAAGGGCTGGGGTTTTTTATTTTAAATGTTAGGTTTTGCTCATTTTCTCTTGTAATAGAATTCTAATGGATAACTTCAAGATTTCTAAGCCCTTTTCCACGGTTGTAATTTTCAGCTTGTAATGTTATCCTCTTAAAGAAGCTGATCACAGAAGCAGTGATACAAAGGATTTGTTTATATACCTACTTATTTAGTTGTTTTCTCTTCCACCCTCTCCGCTTTCACTTTACCATTACTTGTAAAGGTTCTTAGATCAGGAGAAGAACACGCATTTGTTATATCCAAGGTGTTGTAGTAGATCGTTTTATGACTTATGAATTTTCAGTCTGATGTGAATTTTATGTTCGAGTGTTCCTAAACATGTCAGCTAATTCTTCATGTCCTAGTTCTAGTGTAACCTGAAGCAGATTTGTAAGGAGTGTGAAATTTAAAATTAAAAAAAAAACAACTTTTTTTTTTAAGGTAGTAGGCAGAAAGAAATTAGTGGTTATTTCAATATATGCAATTACGCAGGTTTTGTAGTAGGACTTCTAGAATGTTGCCTCTGCCATAACAAGCCCAAGCTGCAAAGTAGATGCATACCGCAGATTTTTATTTCAAAGTTGTACTTCTCTCATTTTAATCTTTATTTAATAAAGTAACTTCTAAGATGTTTGAAAGTTTCCTGTTTGCCTTATTTATTTATTTATATTTTAAAAAATAGGACAGTGGGGATTATCCGCTAACTATGGCTGGTCCTCAGTGGAAAAAGTTCAAATCCAGTTTTTGTGAGTTCATTGGAGTACTCGTCCGACAATGTCAATATAGCATCATATATGATGAGTATATGATGGATACTGTCATTTCACTGCTTACGGGGCTGTCAGACTCTCAAGTCAGAGCATTTCGGCACACTAGCACACTGGCAGGTCAGTAAATTATGTTTTTTTCTGTATTGGTTCCATGCGCAGGGAAGAATTGTTCTGATTCAACTTCTTGATGCCAGACATTCCGATCGTTTCATTTTTCATTTGATAACACTTTTTGTCTAAAATGCCAAGGCATTCATTGCACAAAGAGAAACAAACCTTTTTATTTCAGGATAATATACCAGTTCTGCTGTATCATCAATTTGATTGTTGTACCACATGACTGACACAAATTTGAGTTCTTAAAAACCCAAGTTGTAACTCTTGCTTTTGAGTTGTGCCTGAGTGTAAGTTGCAAAAGTTGTGCTGTGGCATGTTAATTTCTATCAGACAAAATAATTAATACGTATGTGTTCATTTGTTCACATCAGAAATTGTTGATTTTTCAGTAATTTCTTTGACATTTCATACAAGATTATAGTTTGTATTCTTGAAGATTGTTTTATATGGGATAGAAGCAGCCTACAAAATAGTTGTATCCATAGTTACGATTATTTGCAGCAGTTTTGGCTTCTATAGCTGATCTTGGATATGATCTTCAGATGGCCCTTCCAACCCCTACCATTCTACGATTCTATGATTGGCTCAGACTTGTTCTATTCGTCTTGCTCTCCTTTGAGATCAGTCTGTGATGATATTTTGATTTATTTGCATGTCTTTATGCCTTACTCATGAACTTTATGCTAGTGATACATGCTTCGTAACATTCTGTGCTCTGCCAATGCAAGCCCTTTCATGTCTTGTTAGAAAAGTTCATAACAAAAGTAAGTATGCTGTTGACCACCTCCTGGTTTCTGGAATAGGCATATTTGTGCCCTTTTTATAAAAGGGTTGATTCAGAAATAAAGGCACACCAAAGCATCCAGCCAAGTATATCTTACATTTTGGTCAGTTCTGTGGCTTCTAATTGGCTACTATAATTTCTCTGCTTCTGTAAATAAAGGATATTGAAAGAAAATTACTTCTCAGTGAAACTAAATTGAGGAGAAAAGAGTGGTGCAATGTGGTGGCGTTGTCTAGGACATTTCTTTTGAAGAGAGAAACTTTTTCTATGTTTGACTTTGAATTAGTAGTATCAGTCTACTAGATGATTCTAATAAAGGAGTCCTTTTAATGTTTCCTGGGCTCTGTCTATAACTCCTTTGTTATTGTTTTCCTTAGGTCAGGTAACCTGTTAAATATTCTTTATTCTTCTCATATTCTTTGTAGCCATGAAGCTGATGACTGCTTTAGTGAATGTGGCATTAAATCTTAGTATTAACATGGACAATACACAACGGCAGTATGAAGCAGAACGAAATAAAATAATTGGGAAACGGGCTAACGACAGGCTGGAACTCTTACTACAGAAGAGGAAGGAGGTTAGTGCAACTGCTTGCAGCTGGTGTGAGCAGGATGAGTGTTGATAAGTGACAATTATTGATTGTGTGTAATTTGTTGTTTTGTAAATGCAGTTATTAGTCCCTCTGTTTCATTCTTTAAGTTGTTGATATTTAAGATTTGAAAAACTTTGAAAGGTGCTTCTTACCATGTACATTTCTGTAAAAAGAGGTAATCAAGAATTTTAAGATAGTGCCATCTTAGTAAAGGTAGCGAATGAGACTGCAATCAGCAATAGATAATTTCTGTGTTGTATTTCTTTAGTTTCCTAAACTAAGTTCAAATATGTAACAAAAATTACCATATGATCACTGAAACCCATGATCTTGGGGCAAAATAGTGCTTTTATGATGTCACTACTAATCTCAGCAGAAAGTGTCTTTAAAGGATGCAGATAAGTGTTTGTTTTGGTTTTTTTCTTCTACAGAAAACACTGTCAAAATTGAAAATGCAATTTGTTGATTCGTTGTTGATACTGCTGTCTTGTTGAAAATTCTAATTCAGTGAGGTTTAAGCTTCTGGATCTTTTTTTTTTGGGAATAGATGCTTTATTTTGAGGGTTTGGTTTTGGTTTGTTTTAGACATTAACAAATAACCTTATGATCAAATGCAGGATCTCACCTTTACTTTCAGCTTTTGTGCTGTTACCTGTTAACTTTTTGTACTTAACACATCCACATTAACAGCTTTTTCTTCTGTTCATCTCACAAAAATCTTACAGTTTGAGACTGATGAATTAAACACCCATTAAATGTAGATGTATAAGGTGCATGCAGGACCAGACCTAGTATAAGTAATATATTTACACTGAATAAGCATTGATGTAAGAATTGAGACTTTCCCAATCTCAAGTAGACTAAGCTATTGGCTTTTAAGATTTCTTAACAGCTGTTCTAGTTTAAGTTTTGATTTTCTGTTTTTCTTAATACTAAATGAAAGTACCCAGTACTAAAATTCACTTCACTGATTGACTATTTTTGCATGCCTTTTGATTTAGTGTTTTGATCTGTGCTTGTCTGCTAACAATATTTAATTACTATGAAATATTTTCACTGATTTTCTTGCACTTTCAAATCAAATAAAATTTCCTGTGTTTTGAAGCACTTTTTAGCACTTTTTCACTCATTTACATGTTGTGCTCTATTACTTTTCAGTTCCATATTCTTACAGTAATTTTTTTCTACAACACCTTACTCGTTTTCTGAATTTTTTTTTCTCTAAGTAATGGATGACGAGAGGTATTCAACATGGAGTATATGCTGCTCCTGTAGCCATTTATGAAGTTATTCATCTGTATCTTGTGTATTTAGATTCCTTAGCACACAGAAAGGAGTCCTTGTAAAGCAGGTCACACAATTTCGTTATTGTTTTAATAATAGATGTCCATTGGGTTAAAAGAATTGCTAGAAAATTAAGTCAAGTTTTCTTACAACTTAGAAGGAGCTTGCAGAAACCTATAATGTCTTCATGAAGAACAGTTTTCCAGTGGTCAGTACTATGTACTGTGAAGCAGATTTGTGAATATGTGCTTGAAAATGTTAACTTCTGTATCTTGTGTATTTAGATTCCTTAGCACACAGAAAGGAGTCCTTGTAAAGCAGGTCACACAATTTCGTTATTGTTTTAATAATAGATGTCCATTGGGTTAAAAGAATTGCTAGAAAATTAAGTCAAGTTTTCTTACAACTTAGAAGGAGCTTGCAGAAACCTATAATGTCTTCATGAAGAACAGTTTTCCAGGGGTCAGTACTATGTACTGTGAAGCAGATTTGTGAATATGTGCTTGAAAATGTTAACTTAATTCCCTTAATTCTGCAATCAGCACCATCCAGTCAGACTGTAAAAATGCTGCTCACTTTCTGTACTCTGCTCATTCTTCCAGCTTCAGGAAAACCAAGATGAAATAGAAAACATGATGAATGCAATATTTAAAGGTGTTTTTGTGCATAGATACCGGTAAGTTTATCCTAGTAAATAATTTGTAGCTTCATTAATTTATTTTAGAAGCTGGTGCAAGGTGTTTCTACTTATTCATCTGTTTGATCCTCTTGCCCCACTTCACAGAGATGCAATTGCTGAAATAAGAGCCATCTGTATTGAAGAGATTGGAATATGGATGAAGATGTACAGTGATGCCTTTCTCAATGACAGCTATTTAAAATATGTAGGGTGGACTATGCATGACAAGGTAAGTTACATTGAGGAAAAGGAAGAGAATCATGAAGCATAAAGCCAAGGTTTTGGGTTGATCTTGTTGGACTCTAGGTTCTGATCTCTTAATCAGGCACTGCATTACTTAAAATTAATTTCAACATGTATGTGTGTATGTATATATATGTATATATAAGCTTGTAATAAGTTATTTGTAAGGAAATAGCTTATTCTGTTTATTTATTGCTTATACAAACTTCTATAATAACTTCTATAACTTATAATACTTAACTACTTAAAATTAATGCCTTTCATATGGATTAATCCAGTCATATGGCTTCACATTTTCTGTTTTGTTAAGACACTTTTTAGCCTTCTCAGCTAGCTGTAAAAAGCACAGGAAAAGCCCCCTTTTGTGCTGATGAGTGCATCAAGCTGTTACTTTACCAGCTACCAGACAGAGATTATTCTCTGCTTGGTGTAGTCAAAAGATACAGTTTACAAATAATTCTTGATTCATTGTTGAGTCAGCACACAGTCTCAGTTTCTGCATTGGAGACCTGAAGCTATTGTATTTGACAAACGAGGGATGCTCACTCATGCTAAGCTGTTGTGGGTTTGGTATCAAAAAACAACCTCTGGTAGTGGGGTGATAAGAAACTGTGAACTCAATTGTCCTGGATTTTTGAAAAGTATTGCTGTATCTGTACTTTAAAAAACTTAAATCTTGTTCTTCAGGAGTCGTATTTCTCTTTGCAGATACTTGGTAATTCTGATCTAACAAGAGATGACTAATGTAGATGTTGCTGATTTTAAAAAGTTGTTCTTAGAAATATCTTGATCATTTAGATTACATTTGTAAAGAATGAAACAAGTGTACTTTCACTTAAAGATGCTGACTACAGTAAGACCTTGGGGGTTTTTTGTTGGTTTTGGTTTGTTTTTTTGGGTTGTTACAAGCAAGGACATATTCTTAAGTCATGAACATGATTATTGATAATATATTTGTCTTTGAATTAATTTAGACTGCAAAAGAAACTTGATTTGAAAATTGCATCTGTATCCTATATTTGACTTTTAATCCAGTACTTAATTTTATTTTAGCAAGGGGAAGTAAGACTCAAATGCCTAACTGCATTGCAAGGGCTTTACTACAATAAAGAGCTTAATTCCAAATTGGAACTCTTCACCAGCCGTTTCAAGGTTAGTGTAACTTCATATTTTTAAGTGCCTTTTCTTTTTTTTTTTTTGTGGTATCACACTTTTCCTCTCTCTGAAAATACTTTTTTTGTGTTCTTAGGATAGAATTGTGTCTATGACTCTTGACAAAGAATATGATGTTGCAGTCCAAGCAATAAAATTACTCACTCTTGTTTTACAGTAAGTACATGTGTATCTCCTTATCTCACCTGCAACAGATATTAAAAATTATTAAGTATTTCTCATCCCTGTGGGTGAGGAAAGCAGCTGGATAAAAATCAGGTAATTGAAAGTCTACAGAAATGTCTATGTATCTTACACTCAAATTGGGATTTCAACAGTAATCTGGCTAGCATAGTGCTGCTGCTTAACTACTGCAGTTAAGTAGGTGCGAAGTTTAGAAACTTAGATTTCACTCTCCCTAATTTGAACCTATTTTGGAGCATTACAAAGTGGTTGAAATTTAGAACTTAACACTATACTAAATGGTTATATCTTAACCAGCATTTTTATTTGGGAGTACTTTGTAACTAAACTATCTTGTTTTGGGTTTTATTATGATAAATGGAAGGAAAATACTCATATTTTCCTTCATTATTGTTTCCCTCCTTAGATTTCTTACTTTGAGTCCATTATAGCGATTTGGTGTGTTTTTTTTCCCCTTCTTCCCATCCCCACCCCTAGGAGTAGTGAAGAAGTTCTGACTGCAGAAGACTGTGAAAATGTCTACCATCTGGTTTATTCAGCTCATCGGCCAGTAGCAGTTGCCGCAGGGGAATTTCTTTATAAAAAGTAAGATAGAGGAATTGTTCCTAAAGATTTTAGTGTACATTAATACTATGATTCTCATTAGTTTTAATTGAGAAGGAAAATCTGAATGATGAAACGGCCTTAAGTAGTAACTTACAGAAAATGTAATACTTACTATAGTTTTTGTTGGTCATTTTTCTGAATGGGGAGTAGTAATTTTGAAGGCTGTGCTTTGAAAGCTTGTACCTATAGGGAATATAATGACATTTCTTTGTTCTTCTCCTTTTCTGTCCCTGCTGTGTTCTTTGAAATATCTTCAAGCATTCAGAGTTTCATACCTAAAACTTGTGCTTGCATCCTGCTGAGAATTCTAACATTTGCAGTTCATGTCCCTGCCCCCCAAGTTGGGTTATCTAACTATTCTGTTTAAAAAAAAAAAAAGAGAATTTCAAAACATATCAGGTGTTAAGAGGAACAAAATAGTTTCCATCAATACTTTTTAGGCCTTTTTCCAGTACTTCTTTGCTGCTTGAACATGGAATCTTAAGCACCAGCAATTATCATTGATGTTTGTAAAGTATTATATTTGCACATTCAACTAGAAACAGTCAGTGAACCGCTCAGCACAAAGGAAGTTATTCAAATTATGCTTGTCCCAAATTACTTCCTTTCAAAGCAAAATGTCGAGCCATGCAGCAAGGTATTGTGTATCTGTAAAAAAAAAAAACAAAAAACAGCCCCCCCCCCCCCCCCCCCAACCCAGTATCTTGATATTAATTTACTATAGCAAAGGTAGCAAAGAAGAAACTTATCCTGAAATAATTTTCCCTTTTTAGGCTTTTCAGCCGCAGAGATCCTGAAGATGATGGAATACTTAAAAGAAGGGGAAGACAAAGTCCGAATGCTAATCTTGTGAAGACATTAGTATTCTTCTTCTTGGAAAGTGAAGTAAGTTGAGTTTCAGGGATATCCTTGTGATTTTGTTTTGAATCTTTTTTGTTGGTGGTTTGTTTTTTTTTTTTATTTCATTGTTTATTTTCTTTTTCCCACTCATTGGTTTCATAACCATGAATCTCTCCTGGTTTTTCTTTCATTGGAGCAGCAAGGAGGTTGAAAGACTGTCGTGTTTTATTTGAAGGATCTGTCCAGTACACAGTGTTGAGACAGGCTGTTAGCTCTACTCTGGCAAATATTCTTCTGGCATTCCTCATACTAATATATAGGTGGAAAGAAATTGTGATTAAGTGATTTATAAGGGGGGAGGGGCAAAACCCCCAAAACTCCACAACTATCCCTCTGACAGCTGTCTCCCAAGTTCTGAAGATCTTGTGGCATATTCTTTGTAACTTGATTGGGGAAGAGAGGCTTCAGTTGAACTAAACAGTGCACAAAATTTTCTGTTTTAATTTACCGCAGACAAGAGCCAAGCAGGAAAAATAACGCTGTATTATAGCAAGGTCTGTAATGAATTTTGTTACCAATAAAAAAAATACTTAATCTGTTCTCATTTTAGTTGCATGAACATGCTGCTTATCTTGTGGACAGTATGTGGGACTGTGCAACAGACCTCTTGAAGGACTGGGAATGTATGAACAGTCTTCTGTTGGAGGAGCCTCTTAATGGAGAAGAACGTAAGAGATTTTCATAGATGTTTCTTTATACTGCTATGCAGTGTTTGTTAGCCTTAATTTATAAGGAAATAAGATGTTTACATTTATGAGTCCCCATACATTCTCTCTTTTTGCATGACTATAATAAATCACTGATACTACTTACAGAATGTGATGAACGGTAGCAAGAGATCACTTCTGGTCTGGAAGTGAGATACAGAACAATGGTGGGGAGAGGGAATAATTATGCAGTGTCCGGTTGCCCTATTTATTGTTTAACAAGTTCAGGTTGCACGGCTGGCATTAGAAACTTGAGTTTCTTGTGAAACTAGTTCATTTGTTGAGTGTTAAAACTACTCTATGGAAAAATACTGTGATTTCTGTAATGACAGTAAGACCAAAGCCCCTGGCATAATTCTGTAATCCATTGTTCTAGTAAATGGACCTCTGAAAAATGAAAAGGAGCTATAAAATGATTTTAAAGCTTGGTACATGTTTCATCCTGTCCTATGACTCATCCAGTGATATTAGCTTGTTTTAAAGTATCTTCTTGTCATACTTTATAAGGTTCTTATATTCTCTATTCCCTATGACACCTTCCTTCCCACCCCTCTAGATACGGGCTATTGCCCTAAATGCTTTTATAATTTTTTTCTTTCTTTAAAAAAAAAAACATGTTTTGATCTGTAGGTACTAATACAGTCTCAAGTTGTGCCAGGGGAGATACAGGCTGGATATTAGGAGGAAATTCTTCACAGAGAGGGTGATTGCCCATTGGAATGGGCTGCCCAGGGAGGTGGTGGAGTTGCCATCGCTGGAGACGTTCAAGAGAAGACTGGATGAGGCACTTAGTGCCATGGTCTAGTTGATTGGATAGGGCTGGGTGATCAGTTGGACTGGATGATCTTGGAGGTCTCTTCCAACCTGGTTGATTCTATGATTCTAATATGTGTGGAAAATGAAAGAAAAAGCAACAAGCTATATATTAACGTCTTTTTCTTACATTTCAGCTTTAACAGACAGGCAGGAAAGCGCACTGATTGAAATAATGCTTTGTACAATTCGGCAAGCAGCTGAATGTCATCCTCCTGTGGGAAGAGGAACAGGAAAAAGGGTAGGAAGCAAAAAATGACTTGTGTAGACATGTGTAGGAGTGGCTATGTGGGGGACAGTGTGGGAGGATGGAGAAGCTTGTAGGCTTTTTCTGCTGAAGGGACTGCATTTGGAAATTCAGTTTCAGCCCCTACAGCCTCCAGTACCTGACCACTCTGGTTCATTCACCTTCTCAACACTTTGACATGTGCTTAAAAGCATTTGAACTACTACATTTGTTTTCATTATAAAATGAAAATGGTTTTGAAAGAAGTATTGGCTGCAAAGGAGAACAAAAATCAATGTTTAGGAAAGCTAAGACTATTTTCAACTTGAAATAGCAAAGTGAGGGAGGGGAGTATACTTTGTAGTCTCTTTGGAAGGAGGATAGTCCCATCAATTGCTTTTTTCTGACTATGTAGAGGTTAGGCAGCTTTGTTTTACTGGGGCATGAAGCAGAGAAGAGAACTGCTTTCAAGAGTGATGCAGCTTTTGGGAAGAAGCCTATTTATTTAAGTATAGATTGAAATCTTTGTATGTAGATCAGATAGAAATATGAATTGAGTAAATAGCATTAAAAATTTGAAGTAAGCTGAAAGGTTTTCTGCTCTTCCATTGCCAAGAAAAGCATTCTGATCATGGTATTCTGGTGAAGGCAAGATAAACCTTTTGATCTAGATTGTCACTTCTGTTTTCAAGATAATGTTAGGTGTAACTTTTAATTGCATTTTTCAAGTGCTGGGGTTTTTTTTATTGGCTGCTTTTTTCTTTTTTTTTTCTTTTTTTTTGAACATCGATATTTTACAGGGATACTAGATGGTACCTAATTGTCATTTAATTATTTATAATGAAACTTTGCACCAGAATTTTAAGTTACAAAACCCTCACAATACCGATATTTCAGGTGCTGACAGCAAAAGAGAAGAAAACCCAGCTGGATGACAGGACAAAAATTACTGAACTTTTTGCAGTGGCACTTCCTCAGTTGCTAGCAAAGGTAGGCTTAATTCCATTGTTGAAATGTGAACTGGTTTCTCTAATTAACTGTTTGGCTTCTACCACTTTTCGTTTTTTATCTTGCTTATCTTTATTATTATTTGATAGCTGTATAACGAATTGTGTTGTACAATAACTCCTCATCTTCTTCCTTGTGAATTTTACAGTATTCTGTAGATGCAGAAAAAGTCACCAACTTACTGCAGTTGCCACAGTACTTTGATTTGGAAATTTACACAACAGGGCGATTAGAAAAGGTAAGGAAACATTTGGTAACACTTAACGCAAAAGGTGAAAACCCAGAATTTAGACTTAGTCACCAGAATTTCAGTCACCGTTGTAGGTGTGAGGTTTTTTGTGTGAGACTTTATTTATCATAACCCTTTATTATTCAGTTGACATTCCAAATTCAAGTGTTGGATAAAACCATTCTGACAGTTGCAAATTTTTAATGACTGCTAAAAAAATGCATTGAGTCTTTAGCCTTTCCGAAGTTGCTACTTAGCTTTTGCCGAACGGATTTTTAAATTACTCAGTAGCTTTCTAGAAGTGTTCTTTGTTGCATTTCATAGTTACCAAAGTAATATACAGAGTAAATATGTCACTGAAAATGTGTATGCGTGTATATATGTGCATATAAACGTAAAAATTTTTTTTTTCCATTCACGCTTTATCTTTCTTGTAGCATTTGGATGCATTACTGCGACAAATCCGGGATATTGTGGAGAAGCACACAGATATAGATGTTTTGGAAGCCTGTTCGAAAACATACCATGCTCTCTGTAATGAAGAATTCACAATCTTTAACAGGGTTGACATTGCAAGAAGTCAGTTAATAGATGAGTTGGCAGACAAGTTTAATCGACTTCTTGAAGACTTCCTGCAAGAGGTATTTTAATATACAAGATCAACTTTTCCTACTCATTTCCAGTATGTTTTTCTGCCTTCTTATGAAAGGCAGTGAGTTAGGGGTGGGAACTTCCCTTTTTACCTTCAAAACTGTTAAGTCAAGCACAATACTATAACCTTATCATTGCTGTGATTGTGTGAACTCAGATGATTCTTTCATGTTAGGACAATGAGTCTTTGATTTTAATCTTCTTTTGACAAGTGTCTTTAGGGAATTTGACGTAAGTTTCAGATAAACTATTAAATTACATAAACTTTTCACCTTAATTTCTGAGAATCCCCTAGGATTCTACTCAGATGTAGTAGTGTTGCTGGTCTTGCTTGTAATTGCATGTTACTGCTGTTAAATATCATAATCTCTAGAAAACATTTCCCCTCTCTTCCTGAATACACACAGGTGCAGTTAATAGCATAAAAAACACTTAGTTCCCACACCTTGCTAACCTGAAGAGTGAGAATTTTCTCATACACTATTTAACTTCACTGTGTGGGATCTCTGATACTCGGACTAAACTTTTCTCCTCCTCACCTCTGATATGGAGCATGGGAAGTTTTCTTTTGATGATTTCATTCTGCACACTTCTGAGATGCAGAGTTACCAAGCTTTACTCCTTCCTTACTGACGTGAACTAGGACTCTACTTTAGAAACCCTAGGCCCATGCGTGATTAAGAAATGAACCTGCTAATTCACTTACTTACCCCTTTGTAAGGAAAAGAAAGAATGAGAGGTAAAGCAAGGAAATCCAATGTCAGGCAGTTGGTTTGCAGGAAAATGGCAGTATTCTGGTAGAAGTGTTGAAATCCATAATGCTTTGATAAGATTGTGCAACTACTGAACATCAAACACGCTGGACTTGCAGTATCTTGGATAAACAGAGGAGGAGTTTCTCTGGCCTTAGACAGTTTATCCTATGTATTTAAATAGATAATTTTTGGACCCTTTTCTTAACTCCTTTCTCCAAAAGCATATATATGTCAGAATTTATGGGGAAAATTTGAAGAAAACACTTCCCTTACCTCTCTCAAAGACTTTTTTCTGTGATTAAAGCAAGATTGAGGTACTGACCTGTGGCCCATGTAGTTCAGTATCTATTGTCTGACAGTGGCCTCTGCTGGATTCTTCAGAGAAAATTGAAGCACCTGCGTAACACATTCTGTTCTGCTAGCCTAGACTTTCTTCTTTTTTTTTTTTTTTTTTTTTTTTTTTTCCATTTCATCTTCTCCTCCCCATCTCCCTCTCTGATTTCTCCTTGTGCTGCAGGCTATTTGTAAACATGAGCTGGTACCTTGTCTCTGAAACTCTTTAACTCTTCCAAAACCAAATATCATTAATAAATAATTTATATGCAGTTCTCTCTTGGTTGTTGGTTGGAGTGGGGGAGTTGTTTTGGAGTTCAGTGTTGGGTTTTATGTTTCATTTAAACCTTCTTAAGTTCCCTAGTTTGTTTGACATTTGTTGTTTGGGATATCTTACGATATGATTATTAAATAGGGGGAGGAACCTGATGAAGATGATGCATATCAAGTCTTGTCAACATTGAAGAGAATCACAGCTTTTCACAAGTAAGTAGGCTTCTGCAAACGTCTGTCAGGGTTTGTGGTACATGGGGGCTGTTTTTGTTTTCAATTCACTGCTTGGAGGGCTTTTTTGTTTAGTGTGAATGATTGATAGTTGTGCAGAACATGGCGTATTTTGACTCAGTCATGAAATCTTCTGTATCTTTCTAGCTTGGTATTTTTTTGGTGGTGTTGGGGAGGGGGTCTTTCTGCTGTATTTATTTTAAAGACAGGCTAAGTAGTTATTAGTATCAGTAGTACTAAGTAGTAAAGACAGGCTTTTAGTGGTTATTAGTATCAAAATGCAGAAAGCATGTTGGTTAAATTGCATCTTTTCTTAATTTCTAATACTTGCAGTGCTCATGATCTGTCACGATGGGACTTGTTTGGCTGCAACTACAAATTACTGAAAACTGGCATTGAAAATGGAGACATGCCAGAACAGGTCTGTAGTTAAACCAGGTTATTTAGGTACAACAATAAATAACTTCTGTTACTGTCTTTTGTTGGCCTTTGTCATCTAATGGATTTTTTTTGCCTTTTGATTTCAGATTGTAATTCATGCACTGCAGTGTACTCATTATGTAATCCTTTGGCAGCTAGCAAAAGTTACTGAAAGCAGTTCCACAAAGGTATGCCTTGTTCCACTTGTATTAGTAAATGCTTGCTATAGGCCTGCGGTGACATCAAGTGGGAACTGTGATGGAATTAAGACTAAAAATGTATTTATTTTCTTTTTAATATGCAAACACCTGCCTACATCTGCCCTTTTAGTGAGTTCTTAAGAATTCATAGTTTTAGTAGTGGAATGCATGAGTTTTAAACCTAATATATTTTCTAAATTGTAATATTTTTGTTATTTAAATGTCAATAGTATGTTGAATTTGTCTGAATTTTAAAGTAACTGTCATAAATAAATGCATACTTTTCAGCCTGCCATGGTAAGAATGCTGGAGAGGGGAAAATACCAATTAGAAAACACAGCATAGTCAATCTTACTACCACTTAAGTACTAGAATTGCTTTTTTTTAAACTGAAGTATCAGTGACAAGTCAGTGAGACAGAAGAATTTGCATGCTGTCATAGTACTGTTCAGTATATTGCCATCATATTTTGCTCTTCATCAGTATTTTAAATGTCTTTAAATAAAGACATGAAAAGATTAAGGTAAATTTCAGACTTTCCCAGGAAAGAAGAGGAGGGCCTGTCCTGGTTCTATGTATAGTAGACTTTGAAGGACAAAGCTCTGATGTCATCTTTCTAATTTCACTACTGGGAAACTCCTGGAGGAAGGATTAAGGTTTCTTGTATCCAGTGGTCATCACTGCTTTCAAGACGGTGATTAGGTAGTTAGCGGTGTGAAATAACAAAAGATGGTTTTAGAAAGGTCAGACAGTTTAGAATGGAGTCTGAAACATTTTCATGATTTCTTTAACTTAGAGTGGTTACAATCAAACTAATTTTTCTGGGCGCCTTCTACAGTCACATCATCATAGAACGATTTGGGTTGGAAGGGACTTTTAAAGGTCATCCTGCCCTGTAGGAAGGGTACATTTTGTGCTCTGGAAGTTTATTCTACAGTTGCACTTCATTTTTTGGGTTACTATTAACACATCCTTTATTTATGTCATTTTTTAAAAAATATTTTGACTGCCATTCTTATAATTAAGAAAAAAGAAGCTGTAGACATCTGTCATAATTTACTAGGGTGAAAACAGACAGAAGTCACAACGTCGTTAATTCATGCATAATCAATGCATTGTAATTTGTAACTAATCCAATTAGTCCAGTGAATAATTGCAGCCTTACTGACTCAGGAGTTATACTCTTGAAGAAGTGTTCTTCCACTCCGGCTGGCTAGCTAGTTTACTGTCTAGGTTTTAGCAGCTTTTAAGAGTTCCAAAACAAAAAAATACAAATATGAGGTGGATACAGATTGTTGAGAACCACTGATGTGAACAAAGGATTTGTAGGCTTTGATAGCTTATTCTTTAAAGTGTGTAGAGCAGTCTGAGGCTTTTATAATAGGGATGAAAGCTTTATCAAAAGCCTGATGGCAGAAGCCAAGCTAAATACTGAAAAGTTAGGTTAGAAATGAAGATTAACTTAGCTGTTTTGCAGTAAAATGTCATATGTAATACTTCCAGCAAGAATGAAAATAACTAATTTGAAAGAGGTCTTTTATTGGGACTGTTTTCTGCTCCTTGTAATAAAAACTGTTAAATTAACAGTTTTTTTCCTAGGTTTAACTTCTGAAAGCTATTTTATTACATTTAACTGCTGGACTGCTGTCAAATACCAAATACATACAGAAGTTCTATTGATTTCAGTTCAATGCCAATAGAACGTAGCAGCAAAGAAGTGGAAGCACAGAACTAGAAGTGACGGCAGTGTACTCTGCCTAAAGACTTTTGTTGTTTGTTTGCTTTTTGTTTGGTTGGCTTTTTTCTGTAATAAAATCAACTGCTAACTGCATGCTATTTGGAACAGATTGACTAAGTATGGGAATTAGCTTCATAATATAGGGTGCTAAGATAAAAGACTTTATAAATGGTTCAATTTTTATTAGAATTTAAATAACTGTATAAAGGAAATAAAATGTTAGAGAAAAAGTTCAAGGTAGTGAAGGTGTTTTAAAATTTTCCTATACTTCAACTCTTAGTCAAGAAGCAGCTGTTGCTTTTGTCATTTCTTTTGAGGCTAAATGATGCGTTGTACCAGTGTGTGACCTGCTTCCTTGGAGAGAATTGTTTTGGTTTAGATTGAGTGGAGAGGTTATCAACGTATCCAAGGGGTATTTTTTTTTCCTTTCCTGGACCAATGGTTATACAGTTGGCCTTTTGTAATACGACTTTCCCACTTCTACGTGGGCTGAAATCTTTACATGATTGAGTAGTACCAATGATGTCACAGGTGTGAATGCTTTATTAACTCAGTGCATTTTAACTCAATGCTTTATCTACTCGATAACCTACTTCTCTGGAAATTACAGCAATACTTAAAAAGGCACTATTTTATTTTTAATTTTATTTTCCAGGGGAAGGTGGGGAAGAAAACCCCACTTCTGATCTGACATTTTACTATATCCCCAATCAGTGAGCTGAAAAAAAAAGAAGAAAAAAAAAGAATAATTCTATGTAGCTGTGTCTGTCTGAGTTGTAAATAGCTACCTAAAATCTATCCTCTAGGTTGAGAATACAGATACTTTACAGAGAAAATGCTTTATGCTCTGGATTGTGGTGTTTTTGAGGGGGTGGAATGTTGTTGAAGGTTTTTTAGGTTTGGTTTTGTTACCAATTTTAAAAATAAACTTCACTATTTTCATCCCAACTTCCATTTCTATTTGTGATGCACAGGATGACAAAATTGAAGCAAGTGCTGCTTGCTATTTTTGTTTGTAATAGTGATTTTTAAATAATGCAGTGAATGTTACAACAACATACAGGGCTGTGGTGGATTGCTCTGTGAAAATACTCTAAATGTGGCTGTACAATTAAAAAAGCAAAACTCTTATGTGAAATCCTTCTCTTTAAAGGAGGATCTTCTGCGTCTAAAGAAGCAGATGAGAGTGTTTTGTCAAATCTGTCAACACTACCTGACCAATGTAAACACTGCTGTTAAGGAACAGGTTAGTGACTGTTGTTTATCCTTGTAGTCTTTAAAAAGTTCCTCTTGCTAACATTTTTAGTGCTTATGTGGTAATGTGGTGCGTCTGGGGTGTTTAGGTCAAATTCCCTTCGAGTGTGAACACATATTGTACTTGTATGCCTGCATCCCTTTAGGCAATTTAGGTAGGATTTCAGAATCAATGTAAAATTAATTCTTTGTAATAATTTTAGGTAGCATAAACTTTTATCCGAAGGATTTTAAGTATTTTTTTTTCTTTCTATTTAAAACTATGACTGGATAGGTGTCTTCTGGTTTGTAATTTAAGTGGGACAGTTCCTTTTCAAAGCTCTTGCTTATTACCATGTGATCTTGGCACGTCTTTAGTGGATCTGATTGTGGATTCATAGACTCAAAGCTGAAAGACCTAGGAGAGCTATATAGAAGAGAGAAAAATGAGTCATCCTATTGGGAAATACTTGTCTTGAGTTCTGAGGCTAACAAGGTCAAAGGAAAAGGCTAAACTGTAGGTGTTGAGTCCCTTTCAATTTGTGGTCAAATAGTTCTCTAGCCGGGACAGTTACAGGAATTTCGGGTTCCAGTGAAGAGCACAGGATACTGATAACAGAATTAATTGTAACTAAACAACAACTTTTAGAATGCTAAAATGAAACAAAGTATCTTCTGGGTATACCTTTTAATTACACAAATAGAATGCTGGGAGCCCTTTTGCTGCTAAACGTAGTAACAACTTGGTTGAGCTTAAAGTTGAGAATCTGGTCCACTGAGTTGCACAAGTGCAGCTTTTAAAACTCTTGCTGTAACAAGAATATTCCTGGAACTGGGTAGACATGTTCTATGTTGGAGAGTTATCTAGTGTCAAAATCACTAGTTGTAGGGTGTGAAGGTGGCAGTAAAAAAAAAAAAAATCACTGAAACTGTAGTAGATCTCTTTAAAAGGCTGTGTAATGCTCAGACTTGGGTGAATGAGCTTGGAACTAGAACTGTGTAAGTCACATGGAGTACAATAGCCATGGTTCTGCTTTCCTTCTGTAATGTTATGAAAGGGCGCAGAGGAGCATATATATTTTTGTGACCAGGAAATTAGTTATATATGCCTTGAGGAGTTAGAGAACAAATCTCTTTGTTAAAATGGAAGTATTTAAAAGATTAGTCAGAGATGAGGTGCAGCACTAAGCAGTGTGTTGCCTTGATTTGTTAGTTTCAAGAATGTCAGTCTAGGTGTTGATATATTGAATTTTCTGAGGAAGTGAAGTATAGGCACTTTAATGTAAGATGTACAAATTAGCCAGTGAATGAACAGGTGGTTGCTTTCTTTGGAAGCATGCTTCATTAGCATTTAAAGGAATTTCATGACCTCAGCTGTTTAGACGTTTGTTCTACAAACGTGATCTTAACAATTAACTGGAACAAAACCCCCCAAGTCTGTACTATGGCTGATGTCCACAAAGTTTTCTGGTGATCTAATTGTAGTATCAGACAGGCAGAACTGGGGAGTTTCAGGCTCCTCATGTTTTTAATCTCACATTTTGGTATTTTGTTGGCTTCTTCTGTGCAGTATTTTTGTTTGGAGATCCAGCCTTCATACAGCAACTTCCTGTAAGAAGCTCTACACATTTTGATTTCCAGTTGGCCTGTGTCATTGTTGAGGACTTAAGTGGACTGTGTACACTGTTGGGCTCTTAAGTGTTTTGTGAAGTGAAAATACATTACTCTAAAATGCAAATGTTTACTAAGGTTTCTTTTTAATAGGCTTTCACAATTTTGTGTGATGTGTTGATGATCTTCAGTCATCAGATTATGACAGGAGGACGTGACATGTTGGAGCCACTTGTTTACACTCCTGATTCTTCCTTGCAGTCTGAACTACTCAGTTTCATTTTAGATCATGTCTTCATTGATCAGGATGATGATAATAATAGTGCAGGTACAACATTTATATTTCCTTTGTATTATTTGCCTTCTAAGCAATATATTTGTGCTTGTGCTGCTTTTGTGGTGTGTGTTTGTTTGTTTGGCTTTTTATTTGTTTGTGGGGTTTTGTTGTTGTTTGTTACTTTTTGTTTTGATTTGTTTCCTGGCGTTAAGAGGTGTGCATGGGCACAGAGGTGGGTTTCTTTTCAATGTCAGCACCAAGTTAAAACATGTTATGTTTTGGGCATGTGTAGGATAATTGTGGTAAAGGTTTGGTTTAATTAACACCCATATATATGTCCCTGTATCAGGAAAAGAGGCTTATAAGTGGGCAGTGAATAAATATGCTGTCAGAATCCTGACCATTAGCCCATTTACTTTATATGTAAATGGATAAACATGAACCGTTTAGATCTGACACTTTTCATGTTCTGAACTCTTTCTAGATGGACAGCAGGATGATGAAGCTAGCAAAATTGAAGCATTGCACAAAAGAAGAAATCTACTTGCAGCTTTCTGTAAACTCATTGTATATACTGTGGTGGAAATGAATACAGCTGCAGACATTTTCAAGCAATATATGAAGGTAAATCTGAGGCCTAGCCATGATAGTTCATAATGAATTGCTAGAATACAGTGGATGTGGAATTTTATCTTACAAGATAACATTGAAAATGTGAAGAATTAAAAACTCCATAGTTGTAGTTTGTAGCCCTTCAAAAGTTCTTTTTTCATAAGAAGGGAAAAAATGACTGAGATTAGTTTTTGCAGTTCTAGTATGTGGGGAATGGAGAAGGAAACCTGATAGCTATTTCTATGTTGTTTTTAAGTAGGTGATGCCTAGTCACATCAAATAACTTCAGCTTAAATTTTCTATAAAGGAGAAAAAACAAAAAAAGTTTTGTGAGCCCCCTTTTTTGCCCCAGCCCCGATTTTTATATCTATCTTACTTAAAAACAAAACAAAACAGCTTCTTGGCCCCTGGGATTCACAGCCACACAATAATATGAGTTCTCATTTTGTGAACATGATAAAGCTTTATTCCTAGGTGATTGAAAAAATTTTAACATTCAGGCAGCCTGCTTTTGTCTGAGTGCCCTACATATATTTTGAATCTCTAAATAATTAATTGGGTCTTTATTAAACCTGAAATACTTAAATGAACAGGCAGCTGTCTTCACTGGAAAAGTCATGGCTATGACACTATCCGTAAGAGCTTCCTTTCAGCAATGAAAATAGAAGACTCCCCACCAGAGTTACAGGAGTTACTTAAAAGATTAGATTCTAATCTTGTACCCTGAAGGGGTAGACATGTGTCATTAACAAATGTGTCATGGCCATGAAGATAAATAGGTCATTCTGCCTCTAAAGTAATATGACAAGAATGAAATGGAGTGGGTATACCCTTTCTGATTTGAGTGTTTTTATCATTTGGGAAGTGTTTCAGGATATAATTTTGATTGATGTAATCATGAACATGTTAGTTTTTTTCCTTTTGTCAATATTCAATTATTTAAAAATCTAGATGTTTTCTGAAGGATTAAGTAGTGGTACTGTTTTCAACGAAAATTAAAATTTAATCTTTTTTAAAAATTATTTTTCCTAGTATTACAATGACTATGGTGATATTATTAAAGAAACGATGAGTAAAACAAGACAGATAGACAAAATCCAGTGTGCGAAAACGCTTATTCTTAGCTTGCAGCAGGTAAGAATGATTTACAATATTTTCATGCATGAAATTCCATACTGCAGATCATGTCTTGTTATTTAATAGCTAGTGTGCTATTAATGAAGAAATTCTTACAGAAGGTAGAGATAAGTAGGTCTAAAATGAAATACATTTTCTGAAACTATCTGAAAAACTGCCAGAAGTCGTTTCTGTACTTACGCCTTTTGTAGCACAGTGTTTGGTATGTGAGAGACTGACAAACACAAAACAAATGTGATACCTTCTTAACTCTAAAATGGCAGTCTGAATCACATAATTAGAATTGTGTTGTGAAAATTCTAGTTTTCTTATTCATGAACAGATAAACAAGGGAAAACACTTCCTGCCTATGTGGGTGGGTGGGTGTTGTGTGTTTGTTTTGACTTTTTTTTTTTTTTTGGTTGGTTGTTTTTGTTCATTTGTTTGTTTTAAATTTCTGAGAAGTAATGGGAAGCTTTAGTAATTGATTATTTGTTAATGTTTGGTAGGGGCTTCACCCATATTTGAAATTAAAACATGGTTCAATGCTCTCTTCAGTAAATGAGCTTGTTTGTGTGGAGACCTGATGATTTCAGTTGAGGTCAGAGTTGGATTCATCTGTTCACATGAACCATCTGTATGAATCATATTTACAAGATTAGAGCAATAAAGCCATATCTCTGCAAACAACTGTAATCCACCATGGATCTCTGCCATCATTGAAAAGAAAAATTGTACCCAAATTTACTCTCTCACCACACCATTCATTTTTGACTGGAGGTCATAGAGCCACATAGTGGATATGGATTTAGATACTGATCTTGGCTGAGAACTAACCAGAAAGAGTCCTTAATGAAGCCCTTAAGGTGGTTTATGTGTGTGGATATTGCCAGTTCAAGAGAGGATGAGGTCTTTCCTTCTGATTGTGAAGTTCAGTGTTCAGCTTTGCCACCTATTGATGAATAGTTAAAAGTCTGATCCTCAGTGGCAAAGTTTCTGATGTCTTTGGCAACTTCCCTGAAGATATGTTTCCATTTTAGAATTTCTTAGTTATACTTATATTTTGAAAAGATACCCAAAAAATTTACTTAGAAAGTGGACCAGGTGAGAATACACCCCATTTTATTTCTTCTCTTTCAGTGTACATTTCAGAGAATCCTACCAATTTTTAGTATTCTTAACTCTAGAACACCTCATTCAGGGAAGTGAAATCTGTCATGCAACATATTTACAGTTTGATGCATACTTGGACAGTGTGCATTTCAAGGATTAACTCTGAAGTGCATACTCTTCAAAAGTCGCCTTCATTTGACTTCACTAAACCTCCATGTTTAACTTTTGGGATCAAAAGGGTTATAAAACACTTTTTTTTAAAACCGAAACTTAACTTTTATGTTAATTGATCCAAAGTTTGGCATCATCTTTTAACAAATGAAATCTCTCTTTTCATTTCATACAGCTTTTCAATGAAATGATTCAAGAAAATGGTTACAATTTTGACAGATCATCACCGACATTCAGTGGCATAAAGGAACTTGCTCGACGTTTTGCTTTAACATTTGGACTGGATCAGCTGAAAACAAGAGAAGCCATTGCTATGTTACACAAGTAATTGTGTGCTTTGTATTACTTACACTTCTTGACTTAAAATATCTTTTCAGTCTTTCAAAATCAATTTTAACAGAACTGATTAGCACTACAGATGGTACAACCCATTTATAAATTAGGAAATGACTGTAGTTTTGTCCCTGAACTAAACCCAAATGTTAAATAATGTTGATGTTCTTCAGCATCATTGTGTAAGCCTGTAAGTGATAGAAGTGTTGATTCTATCATGGGTACTATTTGTAATGTCTTATCAGTGACAGTAAGAACTGATTTGCTTTGTTGTCAGTGGTGGTGATGTTGGCCTCATGCTGAAAAATTGAAATGCAAGTTAGAAACATGACACGGAAAGAGTGTGTCCATATTCAAATTGTGAATAATGTTGACTTTTTTTTTTTTTTTTTTTTTTTTAGTCAGAATATGGAAACATCCGACTATTACTTTCTTGACTTAGAGGAAAGGTGTTCAGTTTTGGTAGTTCCCAGTGCTTAAAATTATTTTTTTTGTTTGTACTTTATAATGTAATTTTAACCTTTTTCTTAGGGATGGCATAGAATTTGCTTTTAAGGAGCCTAATCCACAAGGTGAGAGCCATCCACCATTAAACTTGGCATTTCTTGATATTCTGAGTGAGTTCTCCTCCAAACTTCTCAGACAAGACAAAAGAACAGTGTAAGTATTTCCTTAATATTCTTAATATTTGTAATGATAACCATAGAAGACATAGAATCATATATTGCATTTTTCTAAGGTGAACTCCTCGGTACATCAACATTAATTTTACACTAATGCAGTCAAGTACGACCACAAAGGGTAAAATTGTGTTCTTGTTTTATGCTGGATAAAGAGAAATCATATTTGGGATTTACTACTGTCAGGCCTTTTTGTTAACAAGCATTGAGTGTTCATGTCAGTAGTTACTTATCTTGACATGTTAACATGTTGTTACAAGTCTTTTGCATCTTTGTAATTATTTTTTCCATTTAAAGGTATGTTTACTTGGAGAAGTTTATGACCTTTCAGATGTCTCTACGAAGAGAAGATGTGTGGCTGCCTCTCATGTCCTACAGAAACTCATTATTAGCTGGTGGGGATGATGATACTATGTCAGTGATTAGTGGAATTAGTAGTCGAGGATCTACAGTAAGAAATAAGAAAACAAAGCCAGCAACAGGGAAACGGAAAGTACCTGAAGGTAGAACCTTTCTCATCTTTAAAATTTACAAGAGTATATATTCATATAAACTAACATATAATCCCTATTTCTTAGTCTGACTGATTTTTTTTTTTTTTTTTTGCTTTATTGTATTTTCTACAACCAGTATAGTTTCTGTGCATGTGTATGTCTTAGCAGGAAAACCCTTCATTTGAAGAGTCTGAATAACATCACACTGATACACAAAAGGAAATAAAAGCATTACTCTGCATTAAGCCACAGAATATAAATGTATTTTAAATACCTTAGCCAGAGGTTATAAATCCAGGCCTTTTGGAGAATGTGTAAGAATTTGTGGCAAAAAGTTAAAGAAATTGATTCTCACTAAGTAGAAACTAAATGCAGTTAATTTTAAACATTAAAACTTTAGACAAGTTGGAAAAAATGTACTGATGTTCTGTGTTTTCTTTCAGCTGAAGAAAGCAGCAGTAGTGACAGTATGTGGCTGAACAGGGAGCAGACAATGCACACGCCAGTCATGATGCAGACACCTCAGCTTACTTCCACAATAATGAGGGAGCCCAAGAGATTGCGACCTGAAGAAAGTTACATGGGTGTCTATCCTATGCAGCCTGAACACCACCAAGCTCCACTCGATTACAAGTACGTAGATGAGTAGGTCTGCTTTGTTAGTGTTCATACACAAAACCAGTTCATGTTTAAAATAGAATGATGGTCTTTTTAAGCACGCAAGTAACGTGGATGTTGGCTCAAAGGCAACAGGAAGAAGCCGCGCGACAACAACAGGAGAGGGCAGCGATGAACTACGTGAAGCTGAGAACCAACTTGCAACATGCTATGTGAGTAAGAGTGAAGTTCAGTGGGTTGGGGAGGGGAGGGTTTATTAAATGCAGTGTCTCTTAAGAGCTATACATATTCTAGTTCTCCAGTCATGCTTTTCCATGTCTTAAAATGTTAAATTTTCTTAGAAAAGCAGGGGTAAAAGTGCATGGTGATGGGTTTAGCAGAATAGATCTGTTAGCTTTGTTGCTTATTTTTGAACTTAAATTTAAGAAAAGTTAAATAGTAGTTAGCTTTATAATAAAGGGAACTGGTTTGGAGTACTGTGTCCAGTTCTGGAACCCTTACTAATAAGAAAGATATGGACATGCTGCAACATGTCCAGAGAAGGGCCACAGGGATGATCAGAGGGCTGGAACACCTCTCCTGTGAGGACAGGCTGAGAGAGCTGGGATTGTTCAGTTTGGAGAAGAGAAGGCTCTGAGGAGACCTTATTGCAGCCCTCCAATATCTGAAGGGGGCCTACAAGAAAGCTGGTGAAGGACTTTTTAGGGTGTCAGTGATAGGACTAGGAGGAATGGATCCAGGCTAGAGGAGGGTAGATTTAGGTTAGACATGAGGAAGAGGTTCTTCACCATAAGGGTGGTGAGACACTGGAACAGGTTGCTCAGGAGGTGGTGGAAGCCCCGTGCCTGGATGTTTCTAAGGCCAGGCTGGATGTGGCTCTGGACAGCCTGATCTAGTGGAGGGTGTCCTTGCCCATGGCAGGGGGTTGGAACTAGATGATCCTTGAGGTCCCTTCCAACCCTGACAGTTCTGTGATTCTCTGGTAATCAAGACATGTGAAACATCTTCTTTATGTGTTTGTAACTGCAGAATAATTTTTAGAAATAGTACGTTCAAAATGAGTCTTAAACAGGTGTTCACTGTGTGAAGCAGAAAGTCTCTGCTCGGTTTAATTGTATTGTCTTCTCCTTTGACTTCTGAGTTGTAAGTTTAGAGCTCAGCAGCTTTTTTTATTTAAAAAAATTCTTTTTAAAGAAACTACTGTCTTCAGCATTTCTGTGATCGATACAGATTTTGTCTGACCTAAACTGACCCTAAAGTTGAGAAGAATCTTGTACTAGTTTTTGTAGAACTTCCCAACCCAAACACATGAAGACCTTGTGAAGTTCTCTGTTTTGTGAATGAAGATGAAGACAGTCTGTTGTTTCTTAAACGAATGTTGTGCTTCAGAGGTCATACATTCTTACTGTAATGTCTTCATTGTGATTCCTTGTGCATGCCTTTTGATGTGCATGTTAGTGAAATGATGTTGCAGAGCTAATTTAGCTGAGGAGGTGAAAGCTAGTTTTAGAAGTTCTCCACTTAAGACCATGGTTCTGCAGAAGAAAAGTACAAGTTGTAACTATAACTATGGACCATATGTACTGAGAAGCTTTACATTTTTTCCCTTGATATTCTTAATTCTGTAATAGGAGTACTTCATATAACATAGTTTAAGTGTGGATTTTTTTTTTGTTTAAATATAGTGACACATTAGAATGAGTCCTTACTTCTAAAGCCTGTTGTTGCATGTAGAAGTTGCAAGGAAAGAGGACTCTGGGATTTTATGAAAATGGATCTATACATCCACTTTATTGCAAAGATGTTGGTCCTGGCCTTGTTATAAGGCAGGAACAGGTCAGGTTTAGGTAGCAATAGAATCATCAGTACTTAGGTTCTTTCTCACTTGAGTATAATACCTGCATGGAAATTCCCATAGCCCCTCAGAATATCCGTTGGAGATGTGCCACAAAGTTCTGTAAGCTGGTCTTCGTTAGTCACTTTCCCTCACTCTCTTAGTATTTCCCGTCTGGTTAAATACCAGCTTTCTTTAATAATAGTTAGGCATTTATTTAATAATTTATTTTCTATCTAATGGAATTGTTATTTGTTGGCAGTTCTTTACCAAACATTTAGCTTTTTCAATATTCAGATAATACATCACTAGATTTAGTGTTAAACAGTATGCTTTGCTTCTCATTTCAGTCGACGTGGTACAAGTCTAATGGAAGATGATGAAGAGCCAATTGTTGAAGATGTGATGATGTCATCGGAAGGGCGGATTGAAGATCTCAATGAAGGCATGGATTTTGACACCATGGACATAGACCTAGTAAGAAATCTGCTTGTCTTTTTTCTGGATTTGGGGTTGGTATTTCTCCTTTTCAAGTAGCATATTTGAACTAAATTTTCCTTCTGGTGAAAGAGAAAACCCATTATTTATCTCTGTATTCTTACACGGCTGTGCACTATCTGAATGCAAGCACCTCTTCAAATTGCTGTACAGAAAGCACCAGTACTGACTGTACTAATCATGTGAGAGAAATGAACATTTATGCCCTATAAATTCTTACCTCCTGCGAGATTAGTTTCATTTATTACCGTTTAAAAACTCTTGTGTTGTTTTCCTACCATTGCAATTAACATGTTTATTTGCTTACTTTCTAAAGCCCCCATCGAAGAACAGGAGAGAAAGAACGGAACTAAAACCAGATTTCTTTGACCCTGCTTCAATCATGGATGAATCGGTAGGTTGACTTACGTAAGAGGGAAGTAATATAAAAACAGTCTTAAGGCTACAGTACTCTTTTACTTCACATTTTAAATGGAAAGAATGCAATCTTTAGGTTGTCTGCATTACTTTATTTTGGCAGACTGCTAAAGTCAGTAAAATACTTAATGCTGTAATTCAGCTTCATAAATTCCAAGGCAGTCAATGTTCTTTGCAAGTTTATGGAATTTTTGTTCTGTATATATAGCTATATAAATACTGAAAAGCCTTTGAAAATGAGGAAAAAAAACCGTATTTGATATGAGAAGGACCCTTCTAGAGGTCAGTAGCAAAGAACATTTAAAAATAAATAAATTGTGCATACACAATATTAAAGTCAAGCTTTCTGTTGTGATATGTTGAGCTTAGTTGAGTGACTGATTTCATTGTCAGTTGTCAGCATTGGATGGTTTGCATTTTTTCTTTTATTTTTTTAATTGGCATATTAACTTTTGTGCTTAAGTAAGATAATGAAGAAAATACAAATAATACAGATAATCTGTTTATAGAGATGAGAGGTATTTTTTCTTTCCATATAAAGTTTTAGGTCCAAAACATCCGAAGTCTGTAGTTTCCGCTTGCAGTTTCCCTTTTTTCCGACTTGATAAATCTGCAGTCTCTATTCTCTTTTAAAAATCTGCATGAGGGATTCCTTCTGTCTTGAACCACTTGTAATGTATGCAGCCAATTTTGACCTTGTGTAGCTGGTACAAATTTACACTGGAAATAACAAGCTGCAGCAAGCCAGCAGAGGACAGTACAACAAGGCTTCCTGGGAACCTTGGACAGCTTGTGGAATTTGGAAGACGATTATGTATTTTTTTACAGTATTGTTGCAGTGTGAACCTGGCCTTGTTATGGGAGAAAGAAGTCTTAAATGCTGTTTCAAATACAGATCCATATATTTTGTACCAGTAAGCCTTTGCTTTACTAGTAATGAATCAAATTAGGTTGTGCATCTAGCTGTTGTGTGTTCTGTTCTTGAAGTAACACCAGGAAACAATATCACCTGTTTTCTGACCTTCTGTTTTAAAACAGTTCTTCCTCTCTCCTTGATTTTTAGTTGATTGATCTGTGAAATACCAGTCAATTTTTATTCTGACAATGCTAAAGATTTTGTCCTATGCAAGTGTAGTTCATTGATTTCAGAAACCTTTCAATTTTTCAGTTTCTAAAACTAACTAAGAATAGTCTCAATAGGTTTACTGTTAGATTTCTTCCAGTTAGTGTATTTCTCGTTCACCATCCCACGGGCGCTCGGGATTTGCTGGGCTCTCCTTAGTTGCACTGTGGGACTGTCACCACATGATGGCAGCCGGTGTCAATCACATTGCTCTGCAAGCTGCTGAGCCCAGCGGTGGTCCCGCTCAGTGTGCCAGCAGAACAACCTGTGCCCTGTTCCTCTGCAAGGAGGGAGCAGAGGTGCACTGGAATGAGCTGGTACGGCCAAGAGGGCACCAGCTAGCAAACTTTTCTCCCAGTCAGGACGCAGCAAGGGTAGCAATCCTGGAGGCAGGACTGCAGAAAACAGCTGCATCGCAGCATACAACTGCTCTTTAGCATATATCCCACCTAAATGAATTTAACTGCCTAAATGAAGAGCTCTGATAATTGCATATGAGACAACATGAATTTGTATTAAATCAGAGCTGAATTTATCAGTCAGTAGCTTAAATGTAAAACCCCAATTTCATAAATGCAAAAAACCCTTATCTGAATAAAGTTAATTTGCTTTATTAATATAATTTATTTCAGAGGTCCATTATTCTTGGAATTGCTTCACTTGTTTTTAATAGACCTATACATAATAAAGCTGTTTAATTTATTCAGATGTGTGATTTATGATCATAATTTTAGTCTATCTTTTAATTTTTTGATGTGTCCAGTTATTGGCACCAAAGGCAGTTGTCTTTTAGTGTGCTATGTTGTTTGATTCATCTAAAGTGAATTTTATACCAATAGCAGTAAAAACTGGCTTCTAAACAGATAAATGTGAACAGCAGTGTTAAAATTCAGGAACATTAAGTCTCATGGTTCGTTCTTATTTATAAAACCCTAAAAAAGCTAGGACAGTCATAAGATCTGGATCTTCTGGGTGCTTGGTGTGGTTTGGTTGTTGTTGGTTTTGTTTCATGGGCGGGGTTATTTTGTTGGGCTTTTTTGGTTGGTTGGTTGGTTTTCGTTTTGTTTGGGTTGGGTTTGGTTTTTTGGCCGTATCAGTGGTGATACCTACTTTCATTGGTATAGAAAACCATATGGCTTGTTCCCACATGGGAAGTAGAATCTGATTTTTTTTGTTTGTTTCAGGAAACCTTTTTCTTCACTTAATCACAAAGTCTCCTGAAAGATAGTTTTTCATTTTTACCTGATTATTGTTTGAGTTTTCACTGTCTTCCTGTCAGAGTTGTTGTTATTTAATAGGATGTACTAAGTTTGTGTCCTGGCCAGCTGCTGTGAGATGATCTGTTTTTATGAACACAGGCACACAGCAGCAGCCAGTGTATAGAGTGTTTTGTCCCGGGCTTAGTTGCTGGAAACTAGACATTTGATTTCAAGTTAAGGACTATAGAATGCTATTACCAGAGAAGCCTGGTAACTAACTAAACTAACTAAAAATTATTTGACAATTACTAACTAAAATAATTAAAGCACATTTTTATCACATTCCTACTGGATCTAGTTAATTTCAAGTATGGGAAAGCTATTTTCTGATGAATGAGGTTGGGTTTTTTTCATATTATTACATAAATCAGAAGTGTGGTCAATCTGGTTTGGAAGAAAAATAAACTCATAATGCCTTAACATATCTTGGGAGTGTCTTAATCTTAAATCATATACTAATTGCTTTGTTTTTCTTAAATGTGTGGTAGACTACAAATTGACACCATTTCTAACTTTTTTTTTAGGTTCTTGGGGTGTCAATGTTTTAATACCAGAACAGCAAATAAATCAGTGGTGAAGTCATTTTCTAAGTGGAAGAGGAAGTTTTTCAATACAAAATTGTGGTAGATACAGTGAAATTCTGAACAGATTTTTCTCTAAGGAGAATGACATGCTTTCAAGATCAAGTGCATTGAAGGGGCAGTTTTGTTTGCCTGAAAAAAAAGAAATGTAAAGGACAAGTAAACAATTTGAGGATAAGCTACACTTTTTATTGAGGAAAAATAATCAATATTTTATTTATGTGCTATCAGTTTATTTCTGGATCATAAGAATTATTCCCTCTGAGTTTTAATCTAACAGTCTGAGAGGTGTTTGGTACAGATTTGAGCCCCTCTCTATATATGTTTGCTGGCTATACTAAATAATCACAAGCTCTGCTGGATTGCTGTTTACATCCATGATTTGAAATAATAAATGAATTGGTTTTCCTACAGTGATAGAACCAGAAGAGTGTCAGTATTTTAAATTACATGCAAACTTCAGCAACAGAAGGTTTGTGTTAATTAATCATGGAAAAAGTACATAAAGCAGAATTTTAACAGCTTTTTAATCTAAACCACACTTTTATTCCAAAAGCTTCATGCTAGTGTTTTCAGAAAGGTCCATAAACTACGAACAACCAGAAGGTAACAGATCTCAGTCATGCTTGCCCATTACCAACCCTGAAAGTTTGCTTGTCCTTTAAGAAAAATGTAATGTTGTGAAATTCCTTCCAGTAGTGCCACTGTATTTTGTCTCCAAATAAAAGAAGCTTATTGTAGTATGTTTGCAGAAAAATTCTAAACAAAAATTATACAGCTTATTAGAGTGTGGGAATAGGGATCTAAATTTTAAATAAAAATATATATATATATAAATTGGTGCTGATTTTATAATTGCGCAGTTTGTTTAGTTTTTTCTTACTTTTAAATTCCAACTTAAAATTATGAGGTTTCAGAAATATATTGAAAGTTTAACAATGTTTAAAAATAGAAGAGCATGAGAATTCATGCTTTAAAAATGATTTTTAAATTTGTATTTTATATTGTTTTATCTATCTGTCTTTGCAAGCAGTCTTCAGGTTAAAGATACTTCTAACAGGTTACAGTACATTTCCTCTGTATGTAAATTAGATTGGATAATAGAAATTCACAAACAACCCATAATATTCTTTGAAAGCTAAGCTTTAAACTTCATTTTGTGTCCATTCACAAATAAATTAAATTTGGTCTAAAACAGAAAGTGGATTTATGCCATTTTGACATCGACTCATTTTGCAAGGCTTAGGCAGCTAGACATCATTTTAAAGGAAATATTAACTTATATTACATATGTATATTTTTTGTCAGTTTTCTCTCAGTTCTTGAGGTATGTTATTTTAATCATTCCATGCCTTAATATGCTTGCAATACAAGAATCTCCCCACATGGGTGAATACAAAAAGGCTTCCTGTTTTTAGACTCAGAAATAAAACATTCGGCTGTGGTAGCCAAAAACCATAGATTATCTAAAGGATCATGATAAAATATCATTATTTTACTAAGTCATGGGGTAACAACAAACTCAAAACTAGATCTGCCTAACTCATTTTGCATAAATAAATACTCATGTCTAAAAGTACTGCCTATATTGTTTTTCACACCACTGCATTTAATAGAACTGCTGAGAGGACTGTATATATGATTTTAAACTTAAGTTGATTTTTCTTACTCTTGAAGGAGTGTTTCTTTGTGAAAGCAGTTCTTACAGCTTTGTTTTCAACCAGCTAAAAATGTTTTATATATTTACCTTAACCTGTTGTCCTCCACATTCTATTGTCCTAATTGTACTGTTTTCTGATTTGTATTTATGTCTTGAGACAGTAACTTTTTGAATAAAAATAAACCTACAGTATGTTGTATGTTTGATCTTTTTAAAACGGGGTTAGGGGAGGACAGTGAAGAAAGGGGTATGAGTAATGCAAATGTTATGTTTATAGAAATCAAAATCTTTTTCCATGTCTTTTAAGTGTTTGTCTCAGAGTTGGGATAATGTATGAAAAACTGCACTGTTTTATATTTGTAATAAAATGTACAAGTTTTTAAAATGTGAATAAAGCACTAATTGGGTAATAATTTAAAGTAGAAAAGTTAATGCAATCATGATTGTTTTAAATATGCTTTAATTTGAGATAAACTTGTTAAAAGAATTAGTGTAAATACAGAGTGAGCTTTTCAAGAGGTTAGTACCTGCAAATAAAATTTTTAAAATTTGTATAGAACTTTTACATGCCAAGAAATCAATGGTTAATTATTTGCGTGTTACGTTTTTTAAAGGTGTACCAAGAGCCTTTCTGTTGGTTTCTTTTTCTTACTAACTTTTATCTGACGCTGTTAAAAATGCTTTTGATTCAGATGTTGAGATATTGTACATAGTCCAGTTGAAACACCACTAAAAGCATATGTTACTCCCAATTTCTTGTATTTATCATATACCTGATAAACATTCTAAGCTTAAGTGGCAAAGACAGCAAGGAAATCAGGGGAGAACCATAAACATCTCTGCCCTTCACCTCAGCTGCTGAGCAGCTCTGGCTGTGTTGAAATCTTTCTGTCAGAAGGCTTTTTAAAGGAGTCACTAAAAAATCTTAGATATAATACTTCTAATCCATGGTAATGTGACTTTGGTTGTTAGGGTTTTTTAAAATATTATTATTATTACAAATGTTTATTCCTGTCTAAATCCTGCTGTAAATTCAATAGTATATTGTGGAAAATGGTTTTAGTAAGTTCTAAGTTTATAACACAAGAAACATACATTCGTTATACAATGTAAAGTCTGTTCTAGTTACACACTTTGGTACAAAAACCTGTAAATGAAAGAAATTTGAGATTTGAAGAGATATGTAAAAATACTGTAGAAAACAAAAAAAAATTCAGAGAAAGTAAAAGTTTGTCCTCTAGTTTACTGAAGAGGCCACAGGGGGTTTTAACACAGAATGAAATGCCAAGGAATAGTCTTCACATTCTGTAAAAAGTATTTCTTGATATTAAACAACCAAAGACAATATGTAAGATGTTAGTGATGCTGTTGTTTGTTTTTTTCCTTTGGATGGTGTGGTGCTGATTTGCTGCAGCTTGCTCAAGCTAGTAAATCCCCATCCTCTCAGTATGTCTAAATAATTGCCTCTTTAAAATTGACTCTTGTGCTTCCCTGATAGTTGACACACACACTTGTCCTAAGATGGAGTTTAAGGATACCAATACTATTATCTTCTTACCCATAAAAGGTCCACTGAGTTTTTTGAGATGCTTTGATTCACAATGTTTTGCTGCTTTGCAACCAAGAGCTACCTTACTATCTTATGGGTTTTTTTAATATCCTGATGAATATAACAGGCTTATTCCCTCTTCTGAAGCATTTGTCAAAATTGTCAATATCTGCTTCAGAATTCTTTGAAAAAAACCACAAAATGGTTCATTTAAAAGTATACTAATTTCTTCTTAACTACTTTATAATTTAATCAATTCGTGATACTGATATGCAGCTGATGCCATTTGCTTATTTTTTTAATAATCCTAAGAAATCTCTAGTACTGAGATTGTGATTAATTTCTGATATTTGTTGACATCCAAAAAGGATCATATCTTTGATGGAGGTGAGTGGTGACACATACTTGGAAAACAGGTAACATAGGACAGTGCTATTCTATTAAAAAGAAAACAGTTCAATGTCAGTTGTGCCTGTCACTTTCCCCAGCTGCATTTGTCTCCTTCTTCATGTCACTGAGCTTTCTTGAATATGTTTCCTTGATTAAATCTTAATCGTCATTTTTTTAAAAGTTCGTAACAGCTAGATTTCAAGTGATTATAAATTCTGTAACTGAATGCCTTCCAAGTACAGATTCAGTTTGCTTTTGTTTGTTGTGTTTTGGTAGCTACTCTCAGATTTTGTAGATGTAAATGATAGTGAGAGGCTATAACGATGCCCAGAAAAATGCTCCAAATCATGTTAAAATGATGGAATGGGTGGTTGACATAACCCCATGTGAAAACTTCCCTGCTCTTCTACAGAATATATGTAGTTCTTTGTAATGTAATGCTTCCCAAAACTGGCTGGGGAATTTCTGCTCATCTGTTCTGTCTGTTGGTGGTTTTGAAAGTGAAATTGTGTTAAGCTGATAACAACTTGAATTCTGCACTTTGAGAAAAGATAGTTAAAAAAAAACAAACACAAAACAAAACAAACGAAACCCCAGTAAACTGTAAGGCAGGAAGATAAAACCTATAGGAGTCTTAGAACATCGCAAAATAGGAGTGGGATGTGAATTTGGTAGTTCATGAAAGCATTCAAATGATGCAACAAGATTTTGGAAAAGCTGAATAATTTGACAGTTTCCTGATAAGTTGAAGTGGGTAACAACAGGTCAGTCCAATGCAGACAGCAGCAATTTTTCAGATTTTGTGGGCCGTGGACACACCTAGAATGCTTTAGGGTAAGGGACCAACATCTTCTGTGGCCCCCTCACACTTTTTTTTTTTTCCCATGGATACCAATATTGTTATGATTTGGTTCTCAGAATTCTAGCAGGAATGCTGTCCTTGAACTTATTATTTAGCCTTTCTCTAGACTCATTCAATATATTTGACCTTAAATTAAATCTTTTTCTGTGTACCTTTCTCTCAAAATGGCCTGTAACATCTGTCAGCAGCCATTGTAAAACAGAGGCTCCTTGGGAATTGATAGGGGCACTGTGCCATAGCTAATACCCATAGTTAATAGCTGGGTTGGGTAGGCTCAAAGCTGTGGTTTGTATGACAGGGCTTCGTCTCAACCTTCTAATCTTGTGCTGTTCAGCCAGAGTATTTATCTCATAGAGTGCTTCAGCTTTTGAGTACTGTGTTGGCAGCTCCATGTGAAACTTGGTGTTTACCACACCATATGGCCATTCCAGGAAGCCATGCAATTTGCCTAAATAGCAGTTAAACCACAGTCCTTGAGTGACAAACACACACATCTCTAATTATTTCAACAGGCTCTCTTCACAGGTTTTTGTTCTGTTTTCTTCATTTTAAACTGCTAAACTCTACCAAAAGCAAAAAAGCAAACCACAACCACTTGTTTTTCATATCATGCACAAAAGCACTTAAAGATGTGGTATATCTTATATTTAGCCTGCTCTCTCTATTTTTCATCCTAAAATACTGAGCTGTCTTTTGCCCAGCTCTTCTTGCGTATCAACTGACAAAACCTGTCTTTTCGTTATTTCTGTTCCTGGCTTATAATCTTTTGAATCTTGAAGAGCACGTTTTTTGAGGCATTTTTTAACTCAAGTCTTCCGTTACGGCTGAGAATTGAAGTGCTCTTTGAAACCTAGCATGGATTAGGGAAGTGGCTTTGTCAGTGAAATCACTATCTTGTCATTTCCATCCTGTTTGAGGGTACTGATGGTGTTGCAGCTTAAAGGCATATTGTAATAGGTAGCCTACATATTGGACTATCAGTAGTTTTCCTTGTTTTAGGAACTGTTGTTTTTGTTCTTGTTCATATCAATACCTTGTACTTGGTGAAAGCAGCTTGGTTGTAGTGCCACAAAGCTAAAAGGAACAGATGTTCTATTTAAAGTTGCTTTCATTACAAATTCCCTTTTTTTTTTTTTTTTCCTTTCTTTAACCTTGCAACATTTCATCTTCTACTTCAGAATGACTTTTAACTTGCATGGTTCTTTAGCTCACCTGGGTGGATTTGTAGATCTGACAGGAAGACTTGACACCCTGTGAACAGAGAGACTGCCAAGGACATGATTTCAGCTGCAATTTCCTTTCCTTTTCCTTGTGTTTAGTTAACCCAAGAGAACTTGCAAGGAAAGTCAGATTATCTTACTTTTAGGTTTGGTTTGCTCTTTATTTGTTATTCATTTACCAGAAATGAGGAACGTGTAGAATGGTCCATAGGGCCAAACCACACCACTCAGTGGTGTATAATCAAAAATGTAGTAACTTGGTAGGATGGGTCTCGTGGGTCCACGAGAACTCCTGTTCTACGGAATACACAGGCATGCACAAATCACAGCATCCGATCTGCTTTGCACCAGTATGACAAGGATCTGGAGAGCAAGATGCTCTCACAAGTCAGCATGTTGGGCTGACAGCTTGGGCACAACGTGATTCCTTCTTGGGCTCTGTCTTCTAGGTGGTGTCACACGTGCAGTGTCCATCTCCTGTTTGAGGGGCAACTAATTATTCCTACACTAGATTGTTGCCAAGCTGCCAGTGGCATTGCCAGTCCTCTAACCCTGGGTCAGCTACTTTCTAACTTGCCAAAAAAAGTTACCCTTGCCATCCAGTTAATTTAAAATTGATTAGTCTGTGATCAGCTTGAGCCAGGCAAATGCAGTCAGGTCTCACCTGCCTGTGGAATGAGAGAATTCATTTTTATCAGAAAAATGCTAGAGAAATTAAGCAGCTTGGGTTTGGACCAAGGCTTTCAGACTCTTATATTCTAGGAATAAAATCACAGATTTGATTCATCATCACGATGAAGTGGGAGGATGAAGTCCCTTATAGGACCTGCTGGGAAGAGGAGTGGGGACATTTTTTACTGCTAATGTCTTAACATGTTTTCCAAAAAACCTCAGAAGATTAGAGGTAGTCCTAACTCATTTTTGCTTAGTTCTTGAAGAAGTCAGTCTGAAATGATGACCGAAAATGTTACTTCTCTTATTCTTCTCTCTCAGCCCGAATTGAAAAGACCTGTCTTACTCCACTTTAACAGGTCAAGAGAGCGATTCAAGTCTGTCATTGTCTGCATCCTCAGATGCTGCTATGGGTAGTGGAAAGTGGGCATCAGGGATTGCAATGGCAGATGCTGAGATACTCTCCTTCACTTGCATACACTGACGGGGTGATTATTTTCAGAGCAGTGATTCTTTCAAGGCAGATACATATCATTAAGTAAGCTGATGTTCATGGTACAGCTGATTACAAAGAATTCTGCTTTCAAAGGATGATGCCAGCAATTACACAAAGGAAAGCTCAGCTTAGTAATACCATGCAGCTCAGTGGAATTTTCCAAGTGATGCCTTGCCGCTTTTGCAGCAGTCAGATTAAAGTATTAATTCTGTTTTCATCCTAGGGCCATAGCATATAGAGGTGAGATTTCCCTGAATTTGTATAAGAACCAGATCTGGAGAGATAGTTTCTGGTAACTTACTCATTGAATTTGACTTCTGATTTGTTCAAACATTGGATGTTTTTTTCAGTTATTTCTGATTCATTGTCCCTGGCTGAGATTCACCTATTTTTTCCTCACCCTTCTGAAATACAGAGAGTGCTTCCAGTTATCTTTAAGTCCTTATTGTCTTTAAAACAAAAAAAAAAAAAAGTACTTGAAGAACCAAGGCTTTTTAAAGCTGTTTCTGTGTAGCTCTTCATACTTAACACACCACTGCATGAGGATAACCTTCATATTAACAGCCAATTTGAAACTTCTGTTGACAACCAGATTGATGAAAAGTTGCCAGTATTTGTGACATTCAAAATGTTGTTAAAGCAAGAAAATACTTGTTACAGCATCCAACCTGCTTATAATTTTTAATAAGATGGTAGCATCATAGAAATACTGATTGGAAAGTATCTGTAGAGATCATTTAACCCAGCATTCCTCTCAAAATTTGTCAGCCAACTGAAAACAGCCTAAACATTTTTTTTTTCATAGCTGAGTCTTAAACGTTCTGAAGGATGCACGGATGCACTAGTCTGCTGCAGTGCTGCACTACCCTCCTGGCTTAGAAGTGTTGTGCATGTCCCAGCTGAGCACCTCAAGCTCTTGCCGTGTCTGTGTCACTTGCCCCTACCAGGAGAAACTTGGCCCCATAGTGTTGGTGACTGCTGGGTACTGGCCCCATTTGCCAGCCCTCACAGCTTGATTCTTTACCCTCTCCAAAGCAGGTTGTGTGCCCTTTGCCATGACCCTCTCATAGCCTCTGCTGGGCTTTGCCAGTTTCTCACACTCCTCTTGAACTGGAGGCCCAGCAGCTGACACACTATTCCAGTTGTGGCCTTGCCAGAGTAGAGGACCATAACCTCTGAATCTGCTGGCCAGACAGACTACTGTGAACACATGGAAGATAATCTTCAATCTGCTGGAGCCTGGATCAACTTCTGTGTTCAGCTGTCAGCAGGCATTTCCAGAATTGCAAGGTAAATAATTTAACTGTATGTTGTATTGACATATCGTTACTTGAGGCGGTATTTAACATTCCATGATGCCTCTTCGGTTGCTCAATCTGCATGGGCAGAGATTTATTCCTACCAGAGAGGTGCTAGTCCTCCCCAGCCCAGCAGCCTGCCTGCTCCAGCCAGCACATTGCTTTCCATCAGACTTCAATGATTAAAATTATTTCTTTTCTTTCAAATATGTCCAGTTAGTGCTGATACCTCACCTCACAATAACAGTGTCAAAGGTGTGGTGTGATATGACCCCTTCTGCAGGGCCCGTCCATCCTCATAGACACAGCCTGGATGTATCCTTGGGCTAAAAGTGATCTTGTTCCCCTGGGATAAGGTCTCTAGGTTGGTTTGAGTTTCTTTCCTAATCACACCCCCCCCCCCCCCCTTTTTTTTTCTTTTTTTTTTTCCCCCACCCCTTTTCCTGTCACTTTGTACCTGCAGACCTTCACAAAACTGTAAATCTCTTCAGGGTTTGTGTTGAGGTGTCTCCCCCATCTCTTAACAAACTCTGTGTTGGGGACTTTGCCCTGTGTCACTTGAGCCCTGGGAGCTGTTGGAGGGCACTGGAAGTGGAGGGGCTGAGTGTGGTTTTGGTACAAAGCAACTTGGTGTTCTGCTCTCCCAAGAGCAGTTCTGCTTCATGTTCCAGCAGTCTTCACCTTTGCAGAGGCTTTCACCTTTCAGCAGACAGAGGATTACATCTGTCTTAATGGCAAGTACTTCTGGACCTGAAAGGAATTAATTGCTAGATTAAAATGATCTGAGTTCTCTGTCTTAGGAAAATATTAATATGTTAAGAAAATATTAAATTACAGGTGCCTCTAATAGAAATAAAGGAGCTAGCCGAGTAGAATGGTAGAACAGGAGATGTTTACATGGTTTTAGTAGCTGAGAAATTTGAGAACAGATTGTACTTTTCACTCCTGTCAGGATGTGATTTACAGATATTTGAGCTTAGGTGTGTAATGGAAAATACATTTTAAGTGCTGGAGCATCACTGCGGAGAAGACTGCTGTACTTCCCACTGGAGAAAAGGTCAGGTAAGTGTGTTTGGCTCCTGGGGAGAGGACTTCACTGTGCTTTCATCTGACCAGAAATCTGGGGAGAAGAATACCCTTTGTTCAGGATTAAGTGCAATGTAAATATAGCTGAATTTATTCCAGGACCCAAAATAGCCCAGAAGCATAAGTGGTGGTGCATTACGCTGTGCAGATACTCTTCATCTCCCCTTATAGATCCTCCAGTCACCTGATAGATGCCTGCACTTCCACAGCATAAAATTATCTGGTTCAGTCAGGTGGTCATCTTGCTGGTTTTCAAGAGATGTATGGACATCAGAAGGGCCACTCCACTGTAATGGAGTGGTCTCTAGTTGAGGCTTTGGGAAAAGATTCTGAATTGTGACGGGGGGAAAAAAAGGAGATGCGCATCAGTCTCTCTTGGACTCTGTTTCCTCTACTAGCATCTCTTACTGCCCTCTCAGTGGCTTTCTGCCTAGAAAGAAAAATAAATTTAAAGGTCTGAGCATGTCCAGCAGGAATTTGGGATGTGAGTTCCACAGAAGCCAGTTATCCATCTTCTCATATTTTCTGAAAATTTCCTTTTTCTATGACTCTCTAGTCTGAATGAACTTGTCATGACTCTGAAACCTTTCAGCCTTGAAAATACTGATTTTTAAAGTTTTGGGTTGTTTTGTTTTGTTTTGTTTTTCCTTCCCTTCCCCTTGTGTGGTTGCCTGACTCATCTGTGGGTATTTTCCTTGCAATGGGGTGTTGGAAAGCACCCACCCTTGCTGCCAGCACCCATTTCCTTGGCCCCAGCAGTGGCGCCTCAAAGCAGCAGGCACCGTGAGGTGGATACCAGTAAAGCATAAAAGGAGTAACATGAGAAACTATATGGCTGCTGCCACACATTAGATGGTGATGTAAGAAATGCAGGTATTTAATTAATAGCAGTTAACCTAATAAGCTCTTTTCAGCCTTGAGTATGAGCTTGTCAGCCTGCCTGAAGTGCTGTCCTTGACTCTTTTACTGCCATACTTCAACCTTTCTTCTCCCAAAACTGTTAGTTTCTTAACTCATTAGACATTTGCACAATTAGTTGTCAAACATATTGGCATAGTGAAAGGGGGAGGAAAAAAAAAAGATATAAACCTCATCATTTTTATTTTAAAATTCAATAGTTTTAAACTGGAATTTATTTGATTCCACATTTGGCTCCTGAGCTGGTGTCAGAACCTGGATAATGCCAGTTCCTGCACCAATTAGAACTAATCAGTGTCATTTAAAAAGCAATTTAGAATCTATCAAATTTTATACAATTTCCACTAAATAATGAATGTTTCTGTCTCCACCCTCTCAGCTGAAGTCTCCTTGGTGCAGTAGATGGATTTGTTTTAAGCAAGGCTAAAACTCTGCAGGTTTTTCTTCTGATCAGCCAAGCATTGCTGCAGCAGTAAAAAGAAGTGTTAGAGAAAGTAGGACTAAAGCCCTCTTCTTTCTTGAGGAATCATCTTAAAACCGTGGGGTTTTTGCCTCCATTTTATACTTCATGTAGTTGTAGCTATCTCCATAAGCCCCATTTATGTTCTACAGCATCTCTCCAGTGCTGCTGGCGAGTGGAGCACTGTGGACATAGAAGCTGAGCTAGTGGCTCAGCATCTGTGTGCTCCCTGGGACCAGTGCTGAGAAGGAGGGTCTGGGCTGGAGAGTCATGGAGGAGTGACAAGCGGTTTACTGGAGATGAACCAGGTATGGCTGGTGGCAGTGGCAGCACAGACATGGGTATCCTCTTCATCTGTGAGGGAACTGGGCCCCAGAGCGCCTCTGCTATGCTGCAGAGAAGACAGCTCTGCGAGTGGGTCCTCCCTCTGGGGGTGGTTGGAGGATTTCCAAACTACTCCTCGTTGCCCTCTTTGAAAGGATGCGCAAGACAAGTGGTAGTGCTCTAGGAAGGGCTTGTGTGCGAAGCTTTCTGTATAGATGAATTCTCACCACCTCATTACATGAAATTCAGAGGTGGAGAGGCTTCTGTTTGTTTGACGAGATGCCATATGTTAGGCTGGGCAGTTTCCCACAGCAGGACATTAAAAGTTCTGCAGTGCTCAGGTACAGCAGAGATGGAATGATGAGAGGTGAGGGTCTGAACTTCTCCAGAGAGTGATTTCACAGGCTGTCTTGGTGGGAACACAGGTCTGGTGCTGCCCTGTCTTACATCTGGGTAGTGTGTTTCTGCATGGGAACTGCTAATTTGGATGATCAGAGACTCCTAAGAAGAGAGGGTTGAGCACTTGCTCAGCAGGTGATGTCAGCTGCTCAATATGCTCCAAAGTGGAATTTTAGCAAAAATGGGATCCTCTGTCACTGCAACTGCCCAACAGAAGGCTGAACTGCAGGAACCACTGAGCAGGTGTCTGACTTACAGACATCTTCTCCAGTGCCAGAACAATGTCTAAGCCATGGAACAAATGTGCTGGAATTGTTACTCTATCTTGCAGTAGTGGTGAAGTTGGCGATTCTCTGCAAGGCTGATAGAAGCCACACAGAGCCTCTCACCTGAATGCTCATATCCTGAAAATCTCTTCCAGTGTATCATAAAAGATTGCCTTCTGAGACTTTTAAAAGTTGATGTGCAAATTAAACCCACCATTTCTCTTCAGCAAGTGCTGCACATCTAAACAGCACATCTCACAGCTGAGCAGAGCACAGACCTTCTAAATCTGGGGTTTATTTCCCAACATCCAGGCACATCCACTAAAGCAGCATCACACCATGGTACTGAGTGTTCTGCATGGAGAGGAGGAGATGCTACAGCCCCCTGCTCGTGCCTTCCTGACCTCTGGGAGCACACCCAGCCCAGAGACAGTAATGTGCCATAACTGCACAATCTTAGGACAGGTGCACAAGAAATAAAGGATGAGAGAAGAAGGACAGCAGCAGATTCACCTGATTCATTTAAGAGTCTTTGGGCTTTATTTTGATGGTTTTCTGCAGCATATTGAAGCTCTGTTTTTGTCTCACATCCATAAATTAAGATAGGGGAACTCTATAGGTTGCACAGAGCATCCACCTAAACAGCCAGTGCGATAGGAGAGTGAGACCAGTGAGGTGAGCTGTGAACTAGGATGTGCAGTTGCAGTGAGCTGGAGTCTCTTGTGTCTGTGGGATGGATGTGGGAGTGGAGAAAGGAGGGATGGGAACCATATGTGATAAAGGTTAGGAAAAAAATACTGCATTGCAAGGGGTGAGGGAAATGAGGGACATTTGTTGATACCAGTTGAGCTGGTAATCTGGCAATTAGGTGGATTTGTATGTGTGTCCCAGGAGAAGCAGCCATTAAGGAAAATGGACCTGCTAGTAAGTGACTAAGAAGGAAACTGCTGGTACTGCTCTATAAAATCTGGACTTTGAAGGAAACTTTAGTGTTGGGTGGAAAATCTGAAGTCACTAAAATGGAAAGGAAAAGGAAGTTGCAGAGCGACACAGAAGACAAAAAGCTACGCAGAAACGCTATCAGTGCTGCTGAGACAGAAGGAGTCCTGCTCAGGTAGGTAAAGGCAGGAAAGGTAGCTCCTGCCTGCATGGGAATGGGTCCCTTTGACTGGGAAGACAGTGCATCTCATCACAGTTGGTCTCTTGCAGCTTTTGGAAGCTCTTCCATCACAAAATCCTATGTGTTTTAGATGGATGAGAGGGCAAATAGTATTCCAGACACCACTGGGCAAAAAGAAAATCTTGTCCACTGATCACTCTGGGCTTTGACTCCACTCCAGGCTTGCAACTCTAGAGTGCTTTGTGATCCCACAGATGAATGCTCAGCCCTTCTCCAAGCATGAAATACATTCAGTGGTGTTGCAGGGTCCATGGGCACAGCCCCTCCTGCAAGCAAACACAGCTGATTTCATAGAATCATAACATCAACAAGGTTAGAAAAGACCTCAGAGATCATCAAGTCCAACCTATCACTCAGCACCTCATGACTAACTAAACCATGGCACCAAGTGCCACGTCCAATCCTTTTTTGAACACCTCCAGGGACAGTGACTCTACCACATCCCTGGGCAGCACATTCCAGTGGCAGGTCACTCTTTCTGTGAAGAACTTTCTCCTCACCTCAAGCCTAAACTTCCCCTGGCGCAGCTTGAGACTGTGTCCTCTTGTTCTGGTGCTGGTTGCCTGGGAGAAGAGACCAACCCCCTCCTGGCTACAACCTCCCCTCAGGTAGTTGTAGACAGCAATGAGGTCTCCCCTGAGCCTCCTCTTCTCCAGGCTAAACAGTCCCAGCTCCCTCAGCCTCTCCTCATAGGGCTTGTGCTCAAGGCCTCTCCCCAGCCTCGTTGCCCTTCTCTGGACATGTTCAAGTATCTCAGTATCCTTAAATTGAGGAGCCCAGAACCGCACACAGTACTCAAGCTGTGACTTAACCAGAGCTGAATACAGGGGCAGAATGACTTCCCTGCTGCTGGCCACACTATTTCTGATACAGGCCAGGATGCCATTGGTCTTCTTGGCTACCTGGGCACACTGCTGGCTCATGTTCAGGGGGCTGTCAACCAGAGCCTGCCCACACGATTCTGGGAAGTCCCTGGACACTGGTGTGGTGGGACTGCGGGTGGTGGCTGTAGATGGCCCCAGTCCCAGAACCAGGCAACTGTGGACAGGCAGCTGAGACCTGGGTGGAAACCAGAGCTCACAGATTTCCAGTGTTCAGGGCTTGCAGCAGGAGGGGCTGTGATGCTGCTTTGTCAGGTCTCTTGGCTCCTGCTCATTTTCTTTGCTCTTCCATGCAGGCACAGACAGTCCCTGTGCTGCCCTGAGAGCTGTAATGAGCTCTGCAGACTGCCAGGAGCCTTTCTTTAGAAGAAAATGAGGTGATTTAAAACCTGGCTTAGTGGACCACCTCCATTTCAGCAGTTAGGTCTCTTTCTGGAGGAGGGGAGCAGTGTTTCTTCTCCCTGACAGTATCCCATTGTGCCTGTAGGCTGTGCTGTGTTTCCCACAGTGCTGAGGGCTGTCCCGAATGGGTGAGTGCCTGGGAACACCATCACAGTCACCCCAGGACTGTGTACTGGGGTGCACAGAATCATATAATCATAGAATGGTTTTGGCTGGAAAAGGCCTAAGACCATTGATTCCAACCATCAACCCATCACCACCACAGCCATTTAACCATGTCCTGAAGTGCCAGGTTTGCACAGTGTTTGAACACCTCCAGAAATGGTGACTCCTCTACCTCCCTAAGCAGCCTGTTTCAAAGCCTGGCCACTCTTCCATAAAGAAATTTTTCATAATATCCAATCTAAACCTTCCCTAGTGTTAGTTCCTTTCTCTTCTATCACTCGATACTAGTTATCAAGCACCTTTCAAGTAGTTGCAAAGAGCAAGAAGGTCTCCCTTCAGCCTCCTCCTCTCCAGCCTCAGTTTCCTCAGATGCTCCTCATAGGATTTGTTCTCCAAACCCTTCAACAGCTTTGTTGCCCTTCTCTGGACACACTCCAGCAACTTGATGTCCTTCTTGTGGTGAAAGGCCCAACATTCAGCACAGTATTTCAGCATGGTGAATGGAACTCAGCCAGTAGCTCTCTATTTCCAGCATGCCCCATGAAAGTCCAGATAAAGGATTTGAGTCTGTCCTGAGAAACAGGCTTCAGGCTGGTGGAAGAAATGCTTCTGCTAGGGAGGGCTGGAAGGCACTGTCCCTGGGGCTCAGTATTTAGTGGGGATGGCAGATCGGTCTCCATCACCTGCCTCCTGTGACTGCCAGGCTGAGCTCTGTCCTATAGGTGTCCATCTGTCCATCCCATGTGGTCCACTGCAGACATCTCTCCTGCTTTTTGTGCCCTGGAGCCTAGGTGTGAATGCTCCCACCATCGCAGTACAGGACGCTGTCAGCTGTGTTCTGAGTGTGTGAGAGAAGTCTGTAGAAAGGCTTCATGGCCTTTCCTGAAAGTTCTGGGAGGGGGAGGAAAAAATTTTATTTATTCATTTTTAAAATTTCTTTCTTGCTATGGGATTCTGCAGCCTTTCAGGCACCTGAGTAAATGTTTATTCTGGTGGACTGCTCATCCTGCATCTCTGTGATCAAGCTGAAGTGGTTTGAGCAGAGTCACTAAGAAAAAAAAGTACATATTTGCATTTCTGCTTCAAACTGTTCAAAGCAGCAGGCGGTGAGCGATTGCTGCATTTCATCACTTGGCATGTGGCTCAGGTCTGTCTGAGGCTTTTGTGCCAGATCTCCAAAAAAGGCCCACAACTAGCCTGGGGATGGGTTTTTGAAAGTGCATCATCTAATTCAACTACAAAGCAGCTGAGTAGCCTTATAAATGGGATCATTTGTGTGCTTAAGTCAAAGCATTATCTCTTTGAAAATCCGAATACCTGTTCTTCTTCAATCAGAGCTGCTAGCTCCTGTTTTTTTTCCCAGTTTATTTATTTTTAATATCTGGCTGCTGGTATAGCTGCACTCCACCCTTAAATGCCAGCAGACAAAACATGTGCAATCTTGCTGGTGGGAATGTCTTGGGAAAGCAATGTGATTTGTGTCTGTGTGTGAGCAGTGACAAAATTGAGATGTAAATAGAAGTTCAGGACGTATAAATCTGACACTGTGTGAGGTGCTGCTTGGTGGTAAATCCATGTGTCCTGTGTCGCAGAGGGAGGAGATGGCAGGAGGCTGTCTGGGCTCTGGCTTGCTACAGAGCCTGTGGGCATAGAAGGAATTGGCAAACTGAAAAATCACCCCAGCCAAGGGCTTTGACCTTTTGCAGTTGCAGCGTCCGTGCTGCGGCGAGGTTGAGCCCGTGGTGAACCCATTGCCGTGTGCTGCAGGGCGTGCTGCCTGCTGAGCTGCCTTCAGGTAGGTTGTATGGAGGAGGAGAAGACACAAAACCTGCTGCCTGCTCCTCTGCTATGCCTTACCTTGTCTGTTTGGCACTTAGGGGTGTTTCAATGTGTCAGGGATTAGCAAGCAGGGCCCATGCAGGACTTGAGCAACAATCCTGAAGCAAGGTGGGTAACGGTGCTGGGACAGTCCTGCCATCCTCCCAAAAAGGGCCTTGTTTCTCTGCTGGGACTGGGAGAGGTACTAAAATTGCCCCAAGAGACCTGAGATAGGGGCCTGTCTTCCTGGGAAAAACACCTGAGCCTCGTTTCAGCTCAGGTACCAGAGGCCCAATGCTGGGGTTCACTGGTGGAAAGAAAGACTCCTGCCCCGGCTGCCCTCATCTCCTTCAATAGCTGTATTGGGGGAGAACCAGCTTTTAATCCAGGAAGGGATTTTCTAGGGAATTAGGGAGGCCAAAAGGGAGAGGTCAAGTACTGGGAAGAAGCTTGACCACATTGCTGCTGCTGAGGGCTGTTTCCAAAGAAAAAGTATTTTTATAGAATGTCTCGGAACTAGTGATGTGATATAGCTGCAGTGCTGCAAGCCCCTTGTACCTTGCCAAGGCATGGGAGGTGGCTGGGCCATTTGAAATATTTGAGGCATAATGCAACATCAGCTGCCATCAGAGCTTGCACAGAAGAGCAAAAAATGTCTGGGCATGACAGCAGCATCCCTGAGCCCTCTACCCAGAACAGCACATCAGTGATGCTATCCTTCCCCCACACTGTTTACTTTCTGAAGGTTCTTGCAAGCATTGAAGTCTATTATTAGCATCTTTAACTTATTTATGTTTGGAGAGCAAGTATGACGGAGTGAAAAAAACAACTCAACTCTTCTTAATCTCTCTAGTTATTTATTTCTGTGCCTCCAGCCTGGCCTTTCCATGGGAGCTGGAGCTCAGTCCTTTTGTATTCCCCCATCAAGGAGCTGCAGAAAGTATTGGGGAAATCAAGTTCCTACATTGTTGCCCTCAGTTGAGAAGAAATAAAGTCAGAGACTTTGCAGCAGCTGTATAAATACATGGAAAAGGCGGAAGAAACATGCGGGCAGAGAAAGCAGCTCTGCTACTGCTCTTGGAGGCTCAATCAGGGCTAAAACCCATGTGCATTAAGATGAGGTTTGTTTCCTGTAGCCATGCATTGATTTGTCCTGTACTGGCAGAGGAGTGGGATGTCCCCCTCATGGGGCCACTTGGAAGATCAGCTCTATCCTATATGCAGCTGGGGAGTAACTTGTCTGTGGAATCAGGTGCCTAAAGGAGAGCTGGCTTTGCCACTACATTTCCTGGCTGTATGTTCTTTCCTGATAAAAAGACATATCTTCATCCACCCTTCCCTGGCTAATGGAAATTTAACTTGATATATGGAATTTGAGGACTGGGAGACAGCGTTAAGACCAGAGCCTAGATGCTTTTGGGAGCTGTTAGATAACTGTGCTTAACAGTGATTAAAAGATCACTCTGTTTCTTTTCTGACAGTGAGGGTTGGACCTCTCCTTCCAACCCCAAGCACTGCTGGGGCTTGTGGGCAGATGGAGGAGGGCACCAATCCCTGTGGCTGCAAAGGGATGATAAACTGAAATGGAAAGTGGGGGTTCCTCAATAAGAGAGGAGGGGAGGGTCAGCTTTGCCTTCCTGCAGGAAAGGGGAATTTGAGCTGGGGGTGGAAAAGGCCACCAAATCCTCACTTGTCGGATCCAGGTGGAAACAAGTTGTGTTTATTTCCCATGGTATGGGCAAGCAGGACTAAGGGCCAGCTATTGTCTGTGGCTGCCCACACTTAGCTGACCCCGTGGTGAACCCTCAGTGATTTACTCCTGTGAGCTTGGATTGTACAGGCAGATACAGCATAACCCTTTAACGTGAAGCAGCAGTGAGAGACATTGCTCATCTTAAGGCAAGTTGTTCCCACTGCTTAAACTAAACAACTAAACCACAGCAAAGGTAAAACCTTCTAGCTGGGGGTTTGCGTTAGAAAGTATGCCAGTCACATCCTTTTTATGGTCTGTTTTATTTATTTGTTGATACTTCATGTATGAAATAGGAGTCCTTGCATCATCCATGCTCCTCTCCCTGATTTAACTAGCTCTTCTTCACAGTAATGCCTACTGCTGCTGTTCTAGAGGGAGTGGAGATGTTGATCTTTGTGTTAACATGACAAAACTAGCCATCTTACAATGGTCTGATGTTACAAGGGCCAGAGATTTTGTCCCACTGCATTCGTTGTGGTGTTTCATGCTTTTCACATGCTCTTAGGAGAGACGAATGCTAGAAGTCAAAACTAAACTCTAAAGTTAATTTTTAAAACAACATGAAGAGTAAATAATCCTGACCCAAAAGCAAGCTGCATGACATATTACCCTAGCCACATCCCTATTGGTTTGGAGCCAGACAAACCAGGGACAGCTGGGCTACGTTCCAGGCCAACCTGAACCCTCCACATCTAACCAAGAAGCAAGTCACTCTTGGCACTCACAGGATGTTCCAGCAAGGCAAGTGACCAAGGAGGGTGTAGTGAGAGTGGCCACGTGAGCAGGTGTAGAGCTCTGCCATTGTGGTAAGAGCAGGAGATGGTGGGGCGTGAGGTATGTGATAACACGATGGGGTTGTACTTCAGACAGCAACGTCACTGTGTTTCCATCTCTGTGCCTCTCACCACTGTGAGCTACTGGTGCTCTGGGCTGCTCGTGGTCCTGATCTGCTTGTGCCAGGGAGTGACACGGCCAGTGGCAGTGACAATGAGGAAAGGGGTGGTTCATGGTTCATAGATAAAACAGTAGGTCAGATTGATCTAGGATCAAAGAGCTGATGGTGGAAAAACCTTTGGTGTGAGATGAGGAGGAGCCTGGGCTCATGGGATGTGCTGCTCTGTACTGCTGTCCCTGGGTCTACACATGGTGGTGATGGAACAGTCTGTTTCTCTCTCACACTCCCTGATACTCCTCAACCTTTTCAATTTCTCTTCCAGCTCTGCCACCCAACTGAGCAGATCACTGATCTGCTCACACTACATACGGGTGTCCTCTCTGCTGCCCTCTGGTACCAGTGCCAGGTTCAGACACTCTCTGCAACCAGGCACTTGGACAGCTACGTATTTGTGGGGGAATCCTGTTTGAGTCCCCACATTCTTCCTGACAATGTCACCACACTGGGTCTTCTGCTGGGAAGGGACCAGTTACAATCAACTGAGTTCACCTCTGTGCTCCCTGAGGCTTCTTATCAGTTGTGGTTGTTTGTCTCATTTAGATGTGCCACTGGGGATGCTGGCTCTGCCCATGTCACCTGAGCAGCCCACCCACTAGCTGCCAGCTCTTATCACAGGTGTGCTGCTTTCCTGGCTTCAACAAGCTCACCAAAGAGCCCCTTCTTGGCTCTTTTTGCTGTGATTCCCTCTCCCAGTGCAGATTTACCTACACTGGAGCTGGTCTCCTTGTTGAGGAAGAGAGTGACTGTGCCTGAGCCTGTGTCTGGAAAGAGAAATATGGACATGGGTGTTAGTGTGTCCCAGCTCCTTTTGTCACTTTTTGGCCTGGGTCAATCAAGGTCACTGGGCTGGGGCTGGCTTTCCAGCTGGACTCAAGGCTGGGCTAGGGTTCCATTGTAAAGCCTGTGTTCCCTCATGTCCTCTCTAATATTTACGTCCAGACTGCAGAGGTCAGAAATACTTCCAGTCCATAAAATAGTTCGACAAAACCAATCAATAAAACATTACAAAAAGCAGTGAAAGACGGAGGAGAGATCCACTGGCTGTAAAGCACCACTGCTGTGTGCAGCTGCTCTAGACAATGAACATGAATTGCTGCTGGCTTCCAAACCTGCCTGTTCCCATGGGGTGAGGAATAGCTGTTGAACATCTCCAGCTTCTGGCATGGGGTGTGTGGAGCTGTAATGGCATCACTGGAGTATCTGGGCTCTCCTTTAAGAACCAAAACTATTGGCAAAAACTCTTGGTTGTGGACCCAGAATGATAGTAGAACATGTACAAAGGCTCATGATCTCCAAAGCATCTGTGTGGGCCTCAGCACCCTCCTGCCTGCATGGGCTGTGGATGGGGAGAGCAGTGCAGATCTGGTCTGAATGTTGGTGTTGCTGGGATGAGGTGCCAGGGAGGGGATGAGGGTGTTGCCAGTGCAGCTGGGTTATTGTACCTGGGTATGGGCAGCAAAGCCAGCCTGCTGCTGTGTTGAGAGCTGCAGATAACCCAGGTGGTGCTTTGTGGCAAAAGCAGAAAGCCATTCCTCAGGGTCTGGCTGACCTTTCTGTCCATACAATATGGAGAAAGCAGGAAACAAAACTGGGAAGCCCCGAAGCAGGGAATGTCAGAGCACTCAGCAGAGCCTGCGGTATTGCTGCAGCCACCCACCTAATTTTTCCTTTGTTTAATTAAAACCCAGGAAGTGTAAACTGTGACAGTTCTGCAAAGAGGAAGCGACAGCTCACTTCCTCAACAGAGGCTGTATTGTCTGTTGTAGTCTCAGCTGTAGGCGTGGAACTGAGTGGCACTGGCTGCCCAGGCTGCATCGTTCTTGGTGCCCTGTGCCACTCAGACGCTAGCAAAGAACCTAGAGAAGGTTGAACCAAACCAGCCTTTTCCTGGGAATCACTAAAGTCTTCAGGTAGTGGGAGTGCCTTGCCTGGCTTGGGGATCCCTCTGGATTAGAGCTCTCGGTGTTAAATATATGTATGTATCTTTCTGCTGCAGAGCTAACAGTGCAGGGCTCTCCAGGAGCCCTGTAAATACCAGCCTTTCCCTGTCATCTCCACTTGTCTTGATTTTAGAGCACTCACTGCTACCTGGAGTATTTAACAGCACTCCAGCTCTGACTGATGGTTACAGATGCACAGAAGATGGAAAGATTAGAAGCTCAGCTGTCTGATTAATATGTAAATGTATCCAGTTATGTGTGAGTGCTCTTAATGAAGTAACTCACACTTCTGCTTCCATATATCAAAGGTGATTGATGGAAAAAAAACACTTTAGGTGCTTGTTGGAAGGTGTAAAAGTTGGTTTTGTCTATATCTTTCATTTTAAAAGAATCTGTAGACCTGGGGCTGAGATTTCCAAAGGGAGAAAAAACAACCCAGTCTGAGTTTAATCTAAACTAATCCAAATTGTTGGCCTTGCTCCTGCAGTATCTGTAAATTCTCAGATAGGAACAATCCATCAGGATCCTGTATAACAATTCACACAGTATCTTAAATAAATATTCCTGTTGGTTATAGCTTGCAGCTGACATCTACTGTAAATTATTTGATGATACATTTTATGAAGGACTGTAGGCTGAATGGAATGTTATGGTGAAGGCAGGAGGTGCCAGCCCAGTGGAGGATGTGCCTGAATTGCTGCTCTCACCCTGCTTCCTAGCCTGCTGATGGAGCTGTGCTGCATGGGGCAGCTCCTAAGAGTCACACAAAATCCTGATGGATTTGTGCAATGCAAAGTGCTTCCCACGTGGGAAAGAAATACTCCTGCAGAGCTCATCCCTGCAATGCAGGGTGATAATGGCTATTCCTTTGACAGGGCTTCTCACTTTCTGTGTGTGCTTTGTCCCCTGGCTGAGCAGCCCTGTGCCTCCAGCAGGTGAAGCTGGGAGCTCCTGGAGCAGTGGGGCATGTGTGCCTCCAGCCAGCACCCCTGTGCTGTGCCTTTTCCTGGTGGGGAGGACAGCCCTGGCAACACCTCCTGAGAACACCACTGTGAGTCACATCAGGCTTTCATCTTGTCCCTCAAAACCACTGTAACTGTTTCAAGATCACTCTCTGGCAAACAAAGACCATTATGTGGAAACTGGGTGGGGGTGCAGGTGGGGGTGGGGAAGTTTTACAGTAGTAGTAAAATTTAGCACGATGCTGCAAGCTAAGCACTGTGTAATGTCAGTTCCCCAGGCCAGGAGCTGTAAAGTGCTTGGTTGCTGGAAGATTTCACACAGATAAAACGCATAACAGTGCCTGCTGTCAAAGGAGTTTAAAACAGTCAAATCCTGTTGTAGCTTTCCTTTGCTTCATCCTTCTTGGTCCCACAGGAATTCCTGGGGCTCAGAGCATATATCATTTTCACCTCCTCTCCAGGCTGCTGGGACTTGCAGCCTCTTCCTCCCTGACAAAGTCCTGTTCAGCAACCTTGGCCCATCAGCTCTCCCTGTAATACATCTTGTGTTTCTGCCTCCTTGTCCTTTAAGCCTGCTGTGACTAGAATCACTTTATCCAAAGTTTTTCACCTCTCTCACTAGGTTTCCTTAGTGCTGGCTTTAAACAGCCAGACCTTTTTTATGAGCTGGGGTTAGAGTGGTGTGAAGTTTCCTTGTTTAACATATTTGCTGATGTTCTCTATGTAAGCAGAAATGTCATCTTGGTTGGTGTGTGAGGGAAGGGGAGTGAGGAAGAAGAAAGGTGACCACTTTTGATGCTGCCAGCGTCCAACACAAACCACCACCACACCCCCATCCTACTCAGGGCTGATTTTATCTCTGCAGAGGACGATTTGGGGCACAAGTCCCCTTGTGTTGACCTGCAGGAAAGCCCTGTGGTGGATGTGAGGGCAGCAGGGTGATGTGCAGCTCCAGGCAGGGTAGGTTGGCACTGGTGGGTGCCAGACCCTGGCCACTGCTTGGACGTTTCTGTGTAAACAAGTGTCATTGCTGGCTCTGAAGTGTTTTTCTACCTTTGTCTTTATTGGCAATTGTTGTCACATTTTTTTTGCCCCTAAAAGCAGCAATGTGGGTGCACACTCTGGCATTTTACATGTTTCTTTCTATTTTCTTCCCACTGCTCTGATGCAGGAGAATCAGCAGCTTGTAAGCACTGACATAGTTAATGGTTTATTGTATTTTGGATGACAAATTGGTTGAAGATAATTATTAGGCTGATGTTTAAAGCTTTCAATGCAAATCAATGCAATTAAACATGAAATAATACTTCATAATTCACACAGAGAAAGATCTTTGTCTGCGGCCAATGTTTCAAGAAGAAAATGTTATATGAGAGCCATTCAGTCTCTGCCAGACCAGTGTCCATCTAATAGGTGCTGAACTGGAAATGTGATGCTGGGTTTTTTCCCTCCCTTCAAGCCTCATGCGTTTTCCTGGTCATTCTGTTTTGCTCTCAGTATCTGTAGTAACATACACTTATCCCTGCAGGGCTCTTCAAGGCCTCTGGCAGGAATTCAGAGGATGTAGGATGTGGTTTACAGCAGTAGGTGTGTGCTAAGGCACCTGCTGTGCAAGGAGGAATGTCCCTGGCCAGCCTGGATTGGGGAAAGCTGGTGGCACGGCTACAGGTGGGAGGGTCTCTAGCACTTATCTGAAATGCTGAGGGGCTGAGACCTGTCTCCTGTTTACTCATGACAGCAGAAAGAGACAGTGGCTTCAGCACCTAGTTCTAGACTTAATCGTCCTGCTCTAAGTTCTTTGCGCTGCCTTCTCTTCCCACCCTTTCATGAAAGGTAGGTAGGAGAGCAAATCAATGGTCACTTGGGTCGTGTTCCCTGCAAGCTGGCCTGTTCTTCAGCTGGAAGATGTTTAAGGATTCACAAAATACAAAGTAGTCAAAGTGTTGATCTCTCAGACTGGCTAAACACATAGTGAAGGATTCAGCTCTCCTTTGAAATACTGAGGAGATGAGACTGGTCCATCACCTCCCCACACAATAACCCACTATTTGCAGCTGTGACACCCAGAGTTGATTATTTATTCCTGCTCAAGATGGTTCAGCTTCACATCTCTGATTTTTGGAGATATCCCTCTCTGACAGGTTCTGGCCTTCCCTGGGCCCTGCTCCCATCTAGCAGTCAATGGCAGAAAGATGTTCACTGGGCTCACCATGGGTGGGGGGCTCAGGCTGTCATGGAAGAACAGCAGCCTGGGTTCTCACTTCTATGTCAAAATTATTTATAGGTTTTTACCCAATAACTGTTTGGTGGTCTTGAAACAGAAATATTTTTGTTGCAGACTGAACTGGAGGTGCTTCAGAAAAGCTGATCCCTCCTATACTAAATGTTGTTGTAGCTCGCAGAACCCATATATATGCTTTAAAAAAATTTAAAACATATAATTATGGCTGCGATATATTCGCTTTACTGTCAGTTTGGAGGTTACTCATGTATTAGTAATTACTAACAACACAGACCTGCACAGAGTGCAGAGTGACCAAAATTTCTGCAGTTTGATCCTGTATCAAGACTTCAAGTTCTTTGATCCTATATTACAAACATTAATTGTACATTAAAATTGTACAAGAAACATACATCCAGTATTTCAAAGCCACATTGCTTAAGCTGACAATGCTTTAGACCTTGGCTGCAAAGCAGAGTGAGTCCATGTCCCTTGCTAAGGGCTGCTGTTGTGGGTGTACTTCACAAAGTCCTAAAGAAAATTCATGTTGGAATCAACTTCACTCTGGTGTTTGCACTCAGCCCCTATGTAGATCTTTTATGGTAATTTTTTGGTTTTTTTTTTCTCCCTTCTTTTTCAATCTTAAACCAATTTAAAGCCTTTTAATGGCAGTAAGTCTACACCTGATTTGCCATTTTTAAGCTGCAATTTCTGTTGTCTCACAGCAGCATCAGTCCCAGCACCCAAGGCAGGAGAAGGGCTTACTGCCAGCGGGCTGCTGAGCAGGAATGGATCCCTGCTATTTAATTAGGAGCAGCAGCTGCTCCCCAAAGAACCACTCACAGATTACCCAGAGGCAGCCTGAGCATCAGCCACCCAGCAAGGCATGGGCCAGCCCTGGTCCCCACCTTGCACCCACCCACAGTGGATGGAAATCCTTCTGAGTGGGGACTGCAGCGGGCACAGGGCTCCTGGCCCCTCGCCAAGACTCCTCTCATGCCTTGCTAGGTACAAATTCACCAAATCAGCCTCTAAGACACGAGAAACACCATGGATTTTGAACTCAGGTTCAGCCGAAGGTGGTTTTGTTCTGGGACCCTAAAGATAGAATCTAGCACTGTAGAATGAGAAAACCTCACCCATATTTTCCTTCCCATAGGAGAGCATTGCTTGTTTTCATGCTGTGCATCACTCTGGGTTTGAGGAAGGATTTTTGGCAGTCCCAATGAATGCTTCTAGCTACAAACAACCTGGTACAGCAACTTTGTCACTGTAAGAGGGACACTGGCTGACTATGAACTCTCCGTATTTTGCAAAACCAGTGAAGAATTGTCAAGGAAGAATGTGTACTGGTGGTGGTCTTTGATCTATTTTTAAAAGGCAGAAATGAAACTCCATGTCTCGTGACACAGACATAAATCATCAGGAAACTTGTCGGAAGAGGTAGAGTGTAGCATACTTTCCTTTTCCACTCTCTTCATCCCTTGCCTTGTATGCAGGACAAACATGCTCCCAGTTTCTGGGAGAGTTCCAGGGGAAGAGAAAGAAAAGAACAGGAAAAAGGCAGATAAAAGGAGAAACAGCAAGATGTGATGGGTATATTTACATAAAATTTTGCATTTGTAAGAACAATCATAACTCACTTATAGAAGGATGACATCAAGGTCTACCCTGTCAGCAAATCAGTTTTAAGACCCTTCAGGATTTTTACAGAATAAGTTCTCTGCAGATATTTTCCTTTCTAATCAAGACCCATCCAATCTGCTACTGGGATTTGTGGACTGAAATTTAGCATAGCTTTGTTTCACCTGTAATACCAAAAGCTTTATTAAGTGGGGCTGGAAACTATGGGGCTAAGGGGTAGCGATGAGGAATGAGTGTGTCTGAGATGGAGATGCAAGTAGTGGTGGTGGGTGGGGTGGGTCCAGTATTTAATCAAATGCTTTAACTGCACCAATTGCCAGTGAGCTCCAGCCATGGGGAGAAGCCAGTTCTCAACCCCTTCTCTTGAAACATTTCCTATTCTAATTCTGGCTACAGATCTCTTCTATATTCAAGAAAATGGATTTTCCTTTCGTATGGGAAGGCAAATGATACAGCAGAGCTCAGTAATTTTCAGAATATATTGGGAAGAAAAGGCATTTTTTTTTGATCAGGTACCAGCTGAAGTGCAGAAAGCCATTGGTAGTGTAGAAAAGGCACTCGATGTATGCAGAAATGTGTTGTGTTTTGCAAAAACAAGTTTCAGCTGTGGTCATACTGCAAGATGGAAAGTCCCATGGTGACTCTGTGCGTGTGGCACACCAGGGACCACCACTCTGCGCCACCGGTTCCAGGGGACTGATCACTGGTACTGGCCTTGTGGCTCTCTGAACTGGTGGTACTGATTTTCAGTGGTGCTTGGGTCATCATGGCTGGGAAGCAATGAGAGTAAGCTGCTGCTGTGCAAGGATTTGAAAACCAGCTGGGGACAGCCCAGCCTGACACCAGTCTTAGACAAACATGTAATACTGCATGCAAGGGTGTGACTAATGAAGGATGGAGAGTTATTCCATCACTGTAGAGTTACCAAAAAGAACCTGATATCTTTTTAATGAGATTGCAAATTAGGCTGCTAAAGGTAATAATGTTATTGCAATTTACAGAGAAATTTGATTCTTCAAAGCTATTGATTAAGGAATTAGAATTATATAAAATTAATATGGTACAGACTGCGTGGATTTCAAACCAGCAGATTTGCAAGTCTCACAACAGAGCTGCAAACAGGGGAAGCAAGCATACAAGCAAATTTGTGTCTGCTCAGCTCTGGTGGGGCTCAGGTCTTGCTCTTTCATGATTTAACATGTTTGTCTGTGGTTTTAGGGGGAAAACAGAACACTCATAGGTGGTATTAAAGCAGAAGAAAGGTGAAGAATGAGGTAGTAAGTTGCCAAGGCTGAGCATTTGGGCTTTGTAGCTTGGTACAAAGCCAAGCTTTGTAGTGTTTGTTTTTTAATAAGGTCAAACATCAAGCCCTGCATCCTGGAAGCCAGGAGCCAGTCTGTGTTTGCAGGGCAGGGATTTCTGCCCAGATGAGCAGGGAGCCAGGGAATAGCTGAGAGATTATTGTGAATTAAAGCTCCTTGTCCAGCACTGTAGCCTAAAGGCAAAGGAGTAAATTCAATGGGATAAAGAGGGTAATTGCAGCACTGGGAAGGACATGCTCTTGTTTCTATGCTGGATGATATGTTGAGATTTCTCAAACATGAGTCCACTTCTGGTCCTCTTTAAGCAAACCACTGCTGCTGAAGGCCCTGTGAGAGGGTGGGAGAGCAGAGTGGTCTGTGGTTTCTGCCTGGCAGAGGGAAGGAGCTGTGCTTCCCTTATGTCTGGCTGGCTGGGTGATGCGTGAGGTGTGAGATACAGCAGATGTCCTGGACCTCTCTTGGCATGACCTACCATGATGGGGCACCTTGTGCTGATGCCCTGCTGCCTTTTGGAGCTGCTCTGAAGTGACACATGGAAATGCACCTTTGGTGAATGCTGTCGGAACTAGAGGAAGATCCTGTTGCAGGCAGCTGAAAGTGGGCAGATGCAGAGCAAAGAATCATAGAATACATCAGGTTGGAAGGGACCATCAATGGTCATCTAGTCCAACCCCTGTGCACTGAGCAGGGACATCTTTAATTAGATCAGGTCACTCAAGGCCCCATCAAGTCTGGCCTTGAGTGTCTCCATGGAGAGCAGAGGCTGGCCCTGTGCAGGGAGATTTGCTGCTGGAGGGCTCAGAGAGAGGAGTGGCCTGTCTGGGGTGTGCTACAGGAGCTGACTACAAGGGCTCTGTCTAACCTTATAATCTATGAATTATACTGCATGTTTCAAATAATCCCTAGTGCTGGTGTATCAAGCATGTGACAGCTCAGCCCAGGTGAGTCTTGTCTGTCTAAACTTTCACGCTGGACTGAGATGCTCGCTCCCACGTCCTCACGGTGGCTTTGTATGCTCTAGACACACAGATGAGTACAAAACCAGGCGAAAACAGAGGGGTCAGTGTGGTAAGTTTTGCGTTTCCCCTTTGCCATTGCCTTTTGCTCCTCTGTAGTTACTTAGTGAGAGCCAGCTGCAGCCTTCAAGCATTGGAAATATTTAAAAATCATCCCCTTTGCCCAGGGGAAAGGTAGCATAGCAAACAACTGCCACAAACCCTGAGAGATCAATAACACCCTGTAGGAAGCTAAATCGTCCTTTATTAATCTGATGAATTAGCCTGATACTGGGAGGAAGAGATCAACAGCATGGAAAATAAATGCATGCCCTGAAGCAAAGCTTGTCAGCTATGGAAATAGAAGTGCCTTTCCTTTTATCCATAACAAATAATCTTGAAAGTTGGACTAGGAGACCAAAGTGACTTCTGAGGTTTATCAGTGGTACGTGGATAGAGAAACTTGATTCTTTCCCTTGGAAAGCAATTACACAATCACACAGAGACAAGCAGTTTCCCTGCTGTGCTGCTCAATTGAAACCTTGAATATCTTCCTCCTTATACTTTAAGAGGGTCTGATTCAACAAGGCACTTATGTATATGTTTGGGCATCAGAGCCATTCAAGGCAGCTCAGCTTTTAGCCTTGCAGAATCAGGATCCTGGAAAAAGGCAAAATGGAACAGTATCAGATTTCCATCTCGTATTGAAGAGGGGAAAAATTAATTTTCACAATAAGGAACAAAAAGCATCACCTCTGAACAGCTGCACTGGAGAGGGGAGAGGCAGGCCCAGCTCTGGGTTTTTCCCCTGCCTTCATGGGACGAGTTGCACACCATCAAGAGTTGTGGCTTCCTCTCAGAAAATGGCAGGATGAGGCCATTCTCTATAAAATGTGGTCAGCTTTTCGCAAGTCTCTACACTACCTTTAGTTACATTGATTTGACCAAATTGGGACTGACTATTTTATGATTTTTTGAAGGAAAACATTCACTTTGCCAGTGTGGAGAGACTCCTGCTGTGACTTGTGCCTCAATATTCTTTTTCTTTTGGGAGCATACCCCAACCATGTTCTGGCTGGGTTGGAGCAGCCCAAACCCAGCAGCTCTGCAGAAAGGAGCTGCAGCAGGTTCTTGTGGCTGAAGGAGAGTTTTGCTTCCTGCAGCTGCATCAGCTCTTACAGCACTTGCAGGAGCTTTTGCACACCTGTTAATTTCCTAGTAAAACAAGAAAGAAATCCTATGCCAGAGCCAGGACCACTGACATGTCAACTCTTGCATCATTTAGGATTGTCATAATAATATGAATTTCAGTTTTTATTTAAAGAGTCAAAATTTCTAGGCTAAACTGTCACAAAAATGCCCGACAAAAAAAAAAAAAAATTAAGTCAGATTTAGGGTTTGAGAGCATGTCAGAACTTGAAAATGATTGAACATGGTGACATGCATTGGTAGCTATGGCTTTAAAACTACCATTCTGAGGGATTTCTGAAGGTGTGCTAGAGTTGCTCTGGAAGATCTTCAGGTGCTTTGGAGTGTATGGGTCTCGGTGTATTTGTCTAAAAGAGTTAAGGGCTACATTTTCCCCACTGAACTACCAAGCTTGAGTTAGACTGTAATGTTGGAGTCTCTTAATTAGCCTTCCCATATTACTTTTGGTTTTTATTGACAGAAGATACAAAGACAGAAATAGGCCCTTGCAGTCATTTAGTCTGTGCACAAGGTGTTACCAGAGAGAAAGGGGAATTCTGCAGGCACAAAAGCCAGTTCAAATGATGAACTACCTCCAGTGTCAACGCTTTGCTAGTTTCCCGTCTCTATGGGCAAATAAGATTTTTTTTGTACCTTTAATCTACAGCTCTGAATAAAGTTATGTAAATCTGGTGCAATGAAGAAGGCTTTTAAGCTATGATAGGTCTATCATGGTCCTCTCCCATTCTGTGAAATTACTTTACAGCCAGACCATAATTGCAATGACAGACATGCTTGATTGAGTTTTGTCTCCCTGTTAATCTATGGAGTCATTTGCAGATGGAAATAAAGAGCTGTGTGTATCTGTGAAACTGGGGGTGCAATGAAAAATAATCCTTTTGATACTGGGTGTGGAGATTCCCTGGTGTTATTACAGGAGTGCATTTTAGGATTAGACACTTTGGAAGCTTCTCATTATAACTGTGATTTAGTTTTTAGTGGTTTTTCTCCATAAAGTAATATTAGAGATTAAGGAGCATATATTTCAGGTGATAGTGAAAACCTGAAAATTAAGGCAAGGTACTGGAGAATGTAAGTGCACGAGTGTCTCAATCTGGTTTTTTTGCAGAAGGGATGGTTCCTTTATGGATCCCCTGAATGAAACCGAGAAGGAACTGAGTAGCTGGTTTGGGAAAAAAAAACACTTGAATTTATTTTGCTTACATATGCAGGAGGAAAAGTCAGAAATACAGAAAAGGAGGAAGAAATATGTAAGGGTTAGCAAAGCAAAAAGCTAATTACCACCATCTATCTAGGTGATGTTTTGCTGATCCCTGAAGGTCTTGATTGGTGGGGAAGCTTATGGCAGCAAAGGCTGAGATGTAGGAACATATGCGACCTCACTGCTTGATCACTGTGGAAGCTTCAAACTCTCCCCATTGCCTCTTGGGGTTTTTTTTACCTTTCCCAGTCCCATAGGTAGTCATACTGTCCCATTCAGTTGAACACATTCTACTGGTGTCAGCACTGGTCCCATGGTTGGTTACCTGTGCCAGTTCCTGTCTCAAAGTAACATTCCTGAGAGTGTAACATGTGGCCTTGTCTGGTTATCAGCTGCTATTGTCACAGAGCTTGTGGTAATGGTGTGAAAAAACTTGGGATACTGCTGTGTCTGTCATCTTTTGAGAGTCCTGTCCATGAGAAGGTCCACGAATACTTGTCCCAGTGAGTCCCAGCGAGTCCCAGCATCCATTGGCTATCAGCGTGGAGTTTGTGCTCTTGTAGGTAAGAAGAGATTCCTCTTGAGACAATAGTGTGAAGGCAAACATGAGGATGTGAGTCCTGTTTACAGTGGGATCCAGTGTCAGCACAGAGCTTGTGATCCTCTGGGACAATGGTGTGAAATATTTTGGGAAGGTAAACAATGCTAAGGCAATTAGAGGGACACAAACTTAATTCCTTACAATGAGAGATGGTAAAGATGAGTCATCTTTCTAATGCGCAGGGTGAAAGCTTAACTGAAAAGTTGAGCAGATGTGAGGCAGAGCAGAGCAATGTTTTATTGTCAAATCCTGAAAAATGTAATTTCAGACTCTTAGGGGGAAGTCTGTGAGGGCTGTCCCATTATGAGCACAATTTGTTGCACGTGAAAGAAACAAACGACAAGAGAATGGGTGGCCTTTCACAGCAGGATGAGGAGGAAAGCAACACTTTCCAGGCAGGGTTTGACTTGCAACAGCATGTACCAAAGAAACCAGGAAGGCTGGCTGTGTCCTTTGCTGGTGAGGATGAGCCAAGGAGAGGTATGACAAAGAGTGAAAAGGTTATCCTGAGGCTACAGTAGTGGAAGGGCTTAGTGGGACTCACCAGGACCTGGAGTGGTGTGTGAGCTTAAATTCACCCCTTGAAGCTCTGGAAGGGGCTTTTCTCCTCCTGATTTTGCACAGTAAGCTTTAAGCATGCTGCTGCAAGAGGCTTCTGCAGCTGCCGTCATCCTCTGCAGTCCTGGAGGGTTCACATTGCTTCTGTGAAATGGAGATAACAGCCCTTCTTATCATAAGGCTCCTTGCAGATATCAAGAAGATTAAGCACACGCATTTGTAGAATGTGCCCCAGCACCTCTTATTATTGATGACAAGGATGACTAGAGGCAATGAGTCAAAGTGAAAAATCAAAATACAAGGTGAAGCAATGGTGAGATAGCAGCTCCCCAGTCACCAAGTTCTCTGCCGCAGTTCTTGTTGCCAGGGCTTGTTTCCAACCCTGCCATAAACCCGGTAGCCCCAGCTTCAGATAACATTGTGGGTGCTCCTTGTCTAATTGTGACCATATGAGTCGACCCCTTCAGCTGTTGTGTGCAGGGCTGAGCAGTGACAGAAGGAGAAGGCAGGAGGTTGAGGTGGGGAGAGGGTTGTTGGTGACAGCTCTGCCCTCACTGTGTGAACCCAGCCTGATTTTCCACTCTTGTTTTGAGAAGGAAGTGGAAGAGAAGACAAAGTGAGACAAAGAGCATCCTGACATATTGACTCATCTTTATGCCCAAAGTCCTTGTCCTCCCCACCAGTTTGACTCCTCACTAGCTCTCCTCATCTGCACCTAGTTGTGCAGCCAGCAAGACAGTGACTAAGGGAGCATCTGATCGTATTTCTGTGAAAATCAGTCTGGCCTTCCCTGATGCAGGATCAAGCTTCTATGAGGAAAATGTTTCTTGTGAACTAGCAGAGCCATTGGGAGAAAAGAAAAAAACAAAAACAAACCCGAAACTTTTGTGGTGATCAGCTTTTAATTCAGCCATTCAGAGATGTTTGATCCAATCTAAAGGGAAAATTGTAACCACTGCTGAAGAGTGTGACTCTCTTCAGTGGGAGGTGGCAGGGTGCTTCAGATATGATAGTGTTGAACCCAGAGGGAGGTTTAGTTTTAGGTCTCATGTTGACTAAGTTCTCCTCTCTCATTTAAAGAGGGTAGCATTACTGTAAGGGAGGATATTCAGATGATCCTTGCCTTGGGCCTCTCAGAAAAATTGCCACATTTTACATTAAGGGCAACCTTCCGCACACAGCACATCACTGCAATTAATTGTCTTGACACATGATTAGTGCCTGGGGGCAAGGACAGATCGTTCTGTTGATTGGGCAGGGATGTGTTATTAATTGCATAAACTGGCTCATAGTCAAAGGACAAAAACCAGCAGCTACACTATTTGAAAGAGTGCAGGAGATTTGTGGTGGGGCAGTGCTCCTTTGCCAACACAACATTATTAAGAACTCTCTCACTGCAACATGTCAGAAAGGAGCCTGTAAACCCGATCCCCAGGCCACACTTGGTGTTTCTGGTACTGTGCTACACCTTCCCACCTGCTCCTGTTTATTTCCCCTCTTTGCATGGATGTAGCATCTGGCTGACTGCACAGCACAGGTAGCTTCTCTCTGAGAACAGGGAGCAGTTAGGAGTTTTGTACTTGAAAAATGAGCTGGCTGATCTTGACTCATTCTGAAATGATGTGATGTCCCATTTAGAGATTTAGTTCCATTTTCTGCCAAAAAGTCATTTTGGAAGGAAGTTAAGGTCATGAAGGATGTTACAAGATATAGAAGAAGCCAAAAAAAAAAAAGAAAAAAAAGAACAAAACCAATAATAATGATCATATCAGGTCATTAATTCTCTCTGCATCTCATGTAGTTGAAGCAATGTTGTTACTCTGCTCAGGATCTCTCAGTATTAATTACCAGACAATGCAATACAATTCAAGCCTTAAGTCCTTCACCGAAGAGAATCCTACAAGTATTTCACTGCTGATTGCAGGCTGTACATAGCAATGCAGATGGTTCAGAGAGCACAGCCAAGGATGAAGGAGGCAGTCACCAATGGGGAAGAACAGTGACACCTCAGAGGTGATCACAGCAGCCACAGGGTCCGAGATTTGTACAGGGAAAGCTGCCAGCTGGAGGCCTCGCCTGGTTTGAGCTAGAACGGAACTAATTCTGTTCAGCAATTTTACTTTTCAGTTACATTTCTTCTAAGTGACTGCAATTTCTGAAGTTAATGGTGTATTTTTGCAGACAGTGTCTGCTCCTAGTAGTGATGATGCTTGCTGTTCATGGTTACCACCAAAGTGACCCTAAACTGATCATCGAGGTATTCCCTTCTGTATGCATCATTTTCTGTGTAAACCTGAGGATCACAAGGGTGAAGCTGGCATCTGAGGAGGACTCTGTCTGTTCTGCCTTTAATCCCAATTGGTGTGTTTCTGAATCTAGTTCCAGAATCCAGCTCCTATATCTGGTTCCTATCTACTTCTGAGTCCAGCTTGGGACTTCCCCAGTGCCTGCCTCCATCATCAGTAGTGATGGTGGTGTAGTTGCCATCAGGGTGTGTTGGGTTTCATTTTGGTTTTGTATATAGTTGTATGTATTACATTTGATTTTTAATTTTTTAATTACAGCTGGTTTTGTTTTCTTTTCCAACCCATCAGTCTCTTTTCCTTATTCCTTTTCTCTTCCCCTTCCAGGAAGGGAGAGGGGTTAAGACAGAGCATCTGTCGTTCACCTAGTGGCTGGCCCAGCCCTAACCCTTGACAAGGCTGAAGAAAAGTCAAAAGTCCCAGGGCAGAAGGAATATGTGAGTTGTGATATATCCTGAAGATGGGACAAAGTATTAAGGGTTTTTTTCAGGTTAGTTGTGGTGTGCAGCACCTGAATCATTTCCATAACCAGGAGACATTTCCACAGACTCTATTTTATTTATTTTATTACCGTTCATTCCTTTCCCCACAACCCAGCCCCACCTAAAATCTACAGGCTCTGATGGTGGCAGCTGGCACTTGCATGCTTTCAGTTATGTTTTGTGTGAGCAGCTCACATTCTCATTTCTGAACTCCCCTGACATGTCTTCAGCTGGTGGTGGTGGTGGCTCTCTGGCAGTGCCCATATTGGGGAGGACAATCCTGCCCTCACTGCTGGGCTTGCAGCCTTGGGATGCCCGTACTGTCCCCAGTACTGTGTTGGGACAGCCTGCTCAGTCATCTAACAAACTGGCTGCCTGTGTGCAGCTTCACACAGTGCTGCCAAAATCTCTCATCTTGACAGCATCCTCCTCTGCTCTCATTACATTAGAACCAGAAATTGTACATACCAACTCTTTAGAGTGACAGCTAAAGGGAAATGCATGTTATGTTACCTGCCATTATTAAGTGCCTCAGGCTCCAGCAATCTTTTTTCCTGCCTGCATTGATTCATTAAGCAGCACAGGAAAGTATAATAGGGGCTGGTATTAGGTTATATCCCCCCTTGCTAGCCAGACTAATTTTTCTTCTTCATTTTTATTTCCAGTGTTTTGCATTGTTGTAATGAAGAACAAATTGCACAGGACAAAAAGCATCTACTGAATTCTAGCTTTTTGGCTCGTGCATTTTCACAAGACCCATGTGTTTCACTTATAGGGCTTTTATATATCTGAAATTTAAAACCCCAGACTTTCTGATCTGAAAATGATCTAGATTTACATGGGATTGTCAGACTGAGAATGAACTTCTCAAGTTCATGCACATTCAAAAGTAGCAGGCCGTTGTACCCGAAGATGTACAAAGTTGTCCAGGGCAGGAAAAACAGGAAGATAAGCCAGACAGAGAAAGAAAACATCCCAAAAGAGGCATCATAACAAATATATAACATTATACTCCCTCCCCACTGGAGAAATCCCTGTTTCAAACAACAAAAACACACCTGTTTTGGTTTAGCTGAAAGCAAGGCACAGAGTGTTCAGAGGTGGTCTCGTGACATCGTCTGCAGAAGGCGCTAAAAGGTTGTGCTACCCTGGTTTTCACAGGGCCTAGGTTCTGCACCCCCCATCATGTGGACATGAAACACTTTGCTTTTCCGGTTGATCATCTTTGCACTTGTGTCAAACCTCATAACAACAGAATTAAAAATAAGCTAACCTAACCCAACCATGTACAAAACAAGTATGAGGGCTGCTTCCGGGGACTTCTTAGAGCACACGATGGGGAATGGACAGGCAGTTTGAGTGCACAGCTGAAATGCTGCCTGTCCCTCTAGTTAGGTGGGGTTCAACATCTTGCTGAATTGTGTTCTCAGCCAGTTGAGCAGAATTCCCTTGGTTTCTGCTCTCTGTGACACCTGTGGTAATGGTTCAAGGGGAGAAGTGACAACAAAGCTTGCCCTATGAAGAAGCCCCAGCACGTCTCACTCCTATGCAGCTCCCACAGTATCAACACTATTACTAAAGCATTTTTTTTCCCTAATCCAGGGCTTAGAGAGCTCTGCATAGGTGACATGTTGCTAGTCTCTGCTTGCAGGTTAGTCTCCAGTTGCTCAAGGTGCTGCAGGTACGTGGTGTTGCCCCAGGTGCCTCTTGGTGCCTCATATGAAGGACTGCTTGGCTGGCAGCGATGGTCCTTCTGCTTTTGGGGCTTGCAGGAGGGCTGCCTTCATGCAGCCATCCTTGTGCTTTACGCAGGTGGATGCTGAAGCAGTCAGATCTACCTGGGACCCTAATGCCTCAGCCACCCATAGTGGGGTAGGTGGCTTGAAGATACAGTACTCAGTAGGGAGTAAGGACAAAAATGCTAGAAAAATGGATGGTGTTTCCCTAGCCACATTGACTATGATCTTTCTTTTAGCAGAAGACTTGTTCCTAGAGCAATCACAGATGACTTCTTCCTTCAGCTGAGGCCCTGCATCAGACCCCATGGTGCCTCTTGATGCAGTGGTCAGCAGCTTGGCTTACACAGCTCACAGCAGAGTCTCACAAGTGAAATCCAACAGTTTCAGGGCTGCCACTAGTGCAGGGGAACCTGAGCTGGCTGTGGACTCTCCCCATAACATTGCTTTCCCTGCCTGGTAGAGATGAGCCCCCTGCCCTGCTTATACTCACATCCTGAATTTTAAAACATCCACAAGTACTTCAGAGCTGCTCCTGGAAAAAAACCCTGAGAAGAATAAAACTGCAATAATAGCCATATACTCATCTGTAGTAAAAGTCAAGTGCCCTGTTAACCAAATACTTCATTTCTTAATTCGATTTAAACCCTGCTAGGAGAAATTTGTGCTTTTTTTTCCAACAGATGATGCCTATTTTAAATTCATTCTTAAAATTCTTATCTTAAGATACCCTAAGGACAAAGAAATGATGCATGTGTGGGGGCACTAGGGCAGCTGTTCTTCAGTGTGAATTTATTGCTGTTTTCACCTGCTATGTTATCACTCATCATGTATTTTATTATTGTTAATAGCTCATTTGTGTATTAATATTTATTATTGCTTTGGCCTTCAAAGGTTTCCAGGGCAGTGGAGAGTGAAGGGAGCACCGACAGACTCCTCACACTCCAGCTGTAACTTGAAGATGCTCAGCCAGCAGCAGTGGAGAGCTTTGCTGTGTGATCCTATCACTCTGTGGAGGCAGAGGTGAGCTTTGTGTGTAGATTTAAAACCCCACTGCAATTGAAATGGAAAGGCAGCCCTGAGGACTGGTGTGTTTCCCCATGTCAGAATTTCGTGTGGTGTCTCTGGTGCTCTGGGTGTGGATGACCACTTCTTTTATTATTTTTTTCCGGTAGGCAGTAATTTGTGAATAATTTTCTAGGTAAACCAAAGGTTGAACTTTTGAAGCAAATGTACACAGTATGACCTTTATATCTCTTAGTCACTGTCAGGCTTCGCTGAGTGCTCTGCACCTTGACATTCAGTAAAGCAATAAAGAAATGAAATGCACTAATGTAACCTTTATAAAAATAGTTAAAATAATAGTTTAGTTTTTAATCTCCAACTATGATGTTAAATAGGCCAAATAAACTTTGGCAGTAAATTATATTCAGCAGGAACATGATTTAAATAACATTATGGTTCTGGTTGTCAGCAAATTATATCCTGAACTACTGTTTCAAGAAAAAAAAACCAAAATGTTTAGGGTGGGACTGTTGACCTTTCCAATTTTTTGGATAACAATTGGACTACTATTCAATTTTTGGTAATTGATCTGGAACCTTAGGTCCTTTCTTCTCTCATATTCTCCCCTGACAATCAAGAGGCTGATGTAGATGAAACATCTCAGCAGCCAGAGCAGATGAGAGCAGATGAACCACAGCACTGTGTTTTATTTCATCCTTATAAAAGACCTGCACAAAACCAGGACCAAAAGACTGTTTAAGGGGAAGATAAAGAAATGAAACAAAAGAATGGTTTAAGCAAGAATAGAAAGTTGGTATTAAAAATCTTTCCTTGGTCTTCATATAAAATGACATTGTTTGCTGGGTGATCATTACAGATCAGGTTGTAAAACTGGGCTGAGTTTGTGACTCTGGAGTACTTGTTGCAAACTGAAAATGCCCTGTATAAAAATGCATGCTGAAAATGAGTTCTGTGTCATGGTGGACACCTGTGTATCAGACACAAGTTATTTGGAAATGTATATACAAGACTGTGCTGCATTTTATGCGGGAGGATCTCGAACTATTTCACAAACACATATTCCTCAGAACTGTTTTACCCAGTGTGCATTCCTTTTGTAGTCTGTGGTGACAACGCAGTCTTCATCCATTGACCCTGATGTGTTTTTCATCTCTGTTTTGTCTAAGTGGACAAAACGTACTCAGGAATGTAAGGGACATGTGCCTGGTATTGGCTTGACTGTTTGTTTTAATCTATGAGAGGTATTGACATTCTACTTATTCTCTTGCAAAATTAAATCTTTCTCCTGTAGAGCAGCCTCTAATTGCCTGTAGTGCTTAGACAGAGCTTGGACAGGGACCATAAAAGTACTTTGACAAATAGGTAGAACTAGAGAAAACAACGGTGCCTCAGCACCACTGATCCTCTCTTGCATCTGTGCCTGCGAAGCCTGGCTGCAGTATATCACGGTGGAAGGGGACACGCTGCCTGTCACGGGGAAGAACCAGGGAAGCTAAACACAGTGAGAAAACAGAGCAAGGCCACCATCTCAGCTAGACCAGGAGCTGTTACTGGAGGACTGACTTTATTTCTTATAGCTGTCTGGAGGTTTCTCTTTCTTTGAAGCTGAGGAGAGTACAGCAGAGGGAGGGGAAGAGAGACAGAGGAGAAGCAGAGTTTGTACTAAGAGGGAAAATAAGCTGAAGGGAGGAAACAAATCTTACCTCTGGGCGGTAAAAAGGTGGATGCACATCATATACTAGTGGGTGCTATTTTCTGGAGAAATGGTGATATCTGCTAGCAGGTGATCTGGATTGCAGTGCTAAAGGCTTATTATGTTGTTCTCAATGCTTCTCTAGGCTTAGGTAATTTCACATTTTCTCTATAAAGAAATAATCTTCTGAATGAGTTTTACTGTATAATTTTCAGTGAATGTAATTTAAAAAAGCTTCTGTAAAACAACTCTTTACTCCTTGAAGGAAAGAGGTCAAAAATTAGTGATCTTGTTTCACATTATTAGATTTCCCCTAATCAAGGCAGCAGTGAATATACTACAATAATAGAGCACCAACTGTCTAGAACAAATGGATTATAATACCTTTTTTTTTTTCCCTCTCTTTTATGGTAGTACTATAAATACTTTGTCCCTGCATACCTTTGCCATTAGAAGTGAAGAATGACATTTAAACACATGTAAAGAAAGCACATAATCTTATCTCCATAAAAGTTACTTTCACCTTCTTATGACTAATTAGGAACATGGGGACATTTTAAAAGTCCTTTCTTCCTGAAATTAAGGCAGACAAATGCGTTACAGATGCTGAATCAGAAGAGGTTTCACACCTACAATCTACTTTGACCGTAGTCAGACTGAGGGCATTTGTACACTCTTGCAGAAATCAAGACTTGTTCAAGGGGGCACAAATGGTAAGACAGAAGCGGGCTAAAAATGTGATGCTCCATGAAATTATCTGACCCCAAAGGCCTGGAAGTTAAGAGGAACATTTCTACCAGCTTGTAAGCTGGACATGGCTCAGTCAAGGGAGCACATGTTTTGTCTCTTTTTTTTTTTTGGTGTCTGTCCCCTTTTTCTGTGCAATGAAACGTTACCTAGAATGATCTAATTTCTTGGACTTTTATTTGTTTTCCCTTTCCTCAGTTGTTTTCAGTTAAAAGTATGTAAGTGCTATCATAGAGGTGTGAGGTTTGCATCTCTAAAAGTTTTGTAAAATCTGAGCAAATCTTGGAAAATAATGAAAAATATTATGATGCCCTAAAATGTGCCAGGATTATTCTTCTGTCAATTTGAATTGATGAGCAAAAATATTGCAGGAAGAACATTAAAGAAGGACTTTCAACAACACAAAAAGGCAAGTATTTTAGGAAATATTCATGTAGAAAGTAATTAAATGAAAATAGAATAATATTTTGCTTTAAAATGTGCACTACAATGTCTTGGTGGGGAAAACCCCCCATATTTGTGAATAGCTGTCTGAGAGAGGGAAAAAAATCAGACAGGAGACTTCTGCCTGGTTTAGCTGTCATAAGTGCAGGAAATGGAAGTCAGGCACCTACATTTAGCAGTAAAAGAATAATGTGCCTGTTTCAGTCTGAGTGGCAAAAAGCTGGGACTGTTTCCTCACTGGGCATGAGTGTAGTCCCTGACTGTCCCATTGCCACTGCTCCTGCCCAGAGGGCTGGGGACTTTCTGCCAGGTAGGTCACTGCACCCTGGAGCCTGAAAATGTTCCTGAGCACATTCCTCTGTAAGCAAAACTCTAATGTGTTTTTTGGACAACCCTGAGCATGCTTATGAATAGTTCATAGTAAAAGCTTTCTCAGATGATATAAAAAGCAATTAAATCTTAATGGCCCAATGTTTACATTTTTCGAACTACAGGTTGGAAAGCCTGAGTGCAAATTGTTCAGACACAGCTAATGTTTTTGTTGTAAGGGGATTTGTGATAAACACTGGGCAAAAAATCTAACTGATCTAGTCTTTCATTTTTTTTCGTATACATATTCTTTGTACCACTAAAAATAAGGGATTTCAGTTATATTTTAGAGGACAGTTCCCTCAGATAAAGGGCTGTTGGTACCTACAGAGGAGGTCCCAGGGAGAGGAGAGCCTGATCTTGCCCAGGCAAGGAAGTCAGAAGGAATATGATGTCCCCAAACACCTCCAAGGTGTTTAGATACTATCCCCATGGAGTCGTTATGACTACAAGCAAATAAAGCAGACTCAAGTGTGAAGTACTTTATAGTTGGGTTTTAGGAACCCAGTCTCACAGGGGCAGCAGTCTTGTGGCAGGCAGATGAGGCATGGCCAGGACCTGGGTCCCACCTCATGTAGACCTGCTAGCAACCTTTCATGTGTGTTATGCCAAATCTACCAAATAAAACTCTGACACTAGGGAGGATAACACTTTTGGTGTCTTAAGCTTTTTTCTGCTTTCCACTAGCCATTGCCCCCTCAACTTGTGTGTAACCCATGGGCCAAGAGACTCATCAAGGAAGGTAAAGGCAATGGCTTTCTATTCAGCCTTGCAGACTTTGTGTCTTCATACCTGAGGCATTTTTATTAATCTTAAAGTAGTGAGCCACCATCCTGTCCTTCTGGCTTGCCTTGACCCTGACACAGAAAGTTCAGCAATGCTTGGGACACAGCTTCCAAAACAATGGGGCTGCTGATGTACGCCAGCCAAAGGGGAAATATTTCTCTGCAGACACTTGTGTGGGAGTGCTGGCTCTCAGAGGGTGCCCATCTGGTATGGACTGAAAGCAGTGACCTAGAGTTATGTGCATTCTCTGCATCACACAAGCCTCATCTGCTTAGCTTCTAACCTTTGAAAAACCCACATCTGCCTCAGGGAATGGCCTTAAATGCACAGAACCGTGACAGCGATACGAGGATTAAGAGCTTCTCATGGCATGTAAAAGTTGTTGTCTTGGCCAACTCAGTTTCATTTGGGTTTTATCTCTCACTGTACTTGATTTAGTCTGTGATCAATAGTGGAATGAAAAGGACGTGGGTTTAGTCCACCCACAAACTTTCGCTGTCTGCTTGGAGATGCCAGATCTGCACGGTTCTGCTAATCTATGCTGCATGGCGTGCAGCACATCTAACCAGAACTCAGATAGTCTTTGCCTGGAGATTGCTGCTCTCCAAAAACTTGTGCTTCCTGTTGTCTGCCCAGAGAAGTTTCACTTGCTTTCTCTCTTGCTCCAAGTACGACAGCTCTGCTTTCAGTCAGAAGAGGATTAGGACTACTACTCATTTTACTATCAGAGTAGCATATGATGTGGTAGTCCATTGACATTGAGTCCAATGCAGGTTTTCTTTCCAGGGCTGAAGCAAAGTGTCTCTATTGCAGGCTTTCATCTGTGGGAAAAGATAAAGCTCAATGAGGGTGTTTTTCAGGACCTGTCAGAAAACAAAAAAATAAAACAGAGACTCAATATGCATGTGTATTTTAAAGTACATAAGCACCAGACATACATGTGTGTGTGTATACACACACACACACATCTTCAATTTGGTTTTTGTTTTTTTTTTTCAGGACAGAAATATAATTTTTCTTGTTGCTGAAGATGTAGGCCAGAAAAGCAATTTGTGCTCAAAATCTTAAGGCAAACTTTCAAAGAACTGTTAGTATAATCAGAGTAAGTTCTTTCACATTTGTTTTGCTGGCAGCCTGACTTGTGAAATGAACGTGGAGTGAAGGCCACTGACAGTGTGCTGTCTTTACAAAATACCCAGAGTGGAAGTGTGTGTGGGTGTATTTCTCTGTACTGAGACCAATGTTGCATCACCTCTAACATCACCACAACACATTTTGAACAATTTATGAAATGAAAAATTTCTTCTTAGTGCAACGAGAGAATAACTGCAGGGCTGTACAGAGCTATTTTTTTCCCTAACATTTAGTTTAAATCTGCATAATAAACCACCTGAAACCTAAAAATTAAAAGAAAAAAAATTATCTATCTGTATATTTTTCCTTTGTGCTGTTATAGGTACATATAGACTGATGATTGGAGTCTCAAAATAGTAGAAACTCAAGCTGGAGACAGGAATGTGCACACAGAGCATTTTTATTTTGCCATGAACCGTGTTTGGTTTCAGGAGAAGCAGTTTGCGCATCACCTCAAATTGATAGTATAGGCTGATGAGGTGAGTGCCGTCATAAAGAAACCTGCATTATAAAATAAACTGTTCCCACTGGGATCAAATGATACATACAAAATTCTGTATTTATGAAACTTCAGCACAGTGTAGTTTTCTTCACCCTATAGTTGTGTACTGGGAGGGAGAGATTTCATTATAGACCAGAGGTTCATAAACAGGAAAGAAATTCAGTGTGTGCTTCCAGGGCAGCAGAAAACTCTTCACTCCTTGTGTGCATGGCTGGCATGACAAGCACTGCTGAAATAGGTACCAGGTAAAATAAAAATACAGAATCAAGAAGCACCAGGGAGAACACTTTACCCTGTGATTTTCAGAGTTCAGTGAAAGCTTATTAGAAAAAAACAAAACAAAATGCTTGAGAGGTGACTTCACTCTAGAGAATAAGCACTTACATAGGGAAAAAGTAATGGGTGTCAAAGGGCTTTTTAACTTAACTCTGAAATGTGTAATGATATCCTGTGGATAGAATCTGGAGCCAGACAAATTCAAATTGGAAACATGACCTACATTTTTAATAGTGAGTGCGATTAGCCATTGGAACAAAGTACCCACCAAGTAGTGGATTCTCTCCTCTTGTTGGCTTCGAATCAAGACTAGATGCCTTTCTGGAAGATAAGCTTTAGTCAAAAATAGTTATGCTTTAGTCAGAAATAGTTATGCTTTAGTCAAACACATGTTACAGGGCTCAATATAGAGGTAATTGGGGAAATCTAATGGCCTGTGTTATCCAGGAGGTCAGGCCAGATGGTATAATGATCCCTTCTGGCCTCAAACGCAGTGACTCTCAGAATGAATATAAATGCTATCATCTGGATATGCCTTTGAAATAATTGTAGGCAGAGATTAGACACGCAATGGCATACGGTTCAGAACTGATAAACTTTCCTCCCCTCCAGAACAAAAGCCCTTACTGATGTCTAATTACATGATGCTGTTGTAATTCAGATAAATATCTGTTAGGAACTCCGATGGGATGTCAGCAAATCAGTTTTAACTACTCTGTGTGTGTGTTGTTTGGAAATCCAGCTTCTAAAGGTTATATTCAACTCCAGCCTTGCTTGCACAGGAATGCATGCAGTAAGAGCTCTAATATGGACAGTTACTCCACCCTGAGAGTGTGATCATATGATTTAATCCTGTTGAGTCTAAAGCTGATTCAGTTAATCATAAAGACATGGATGTCCTGCCCTCCAAAGCATCTGGGTACTTAATGTTTATGATTACCTGTGCATTGCTGCATTTTACAGGAAAGGGTTGTTGAAAGAGTAATAGCAGAAAACAAAAAAGGTGCAAGTTTCTCTGACTAGCTTTGCTTCTGCTGACCTTATCGCAAATGGCATCTCCACTTGGTAATGCACATGCCTCTGCAAAATAGCCAGCTGCTGCAGTGCTTCTAGAGAAAGGCACAAAATATTAACTGGTAAAAGGAACCACATTAGAGCATAGATAACTTTTAATATGAATGTCACCATAGGATGTAGCTTTCAATTTTAGTGTTATCTCACAAAGCATTCAAACCAACTTGCACAGGTAAGCAGTGAGACACAGAGGAAATAACATTGTTAAAGTTCAGTGAAATGTCATCATTTACGGTATATCTGTATTACCTGTGCTCAGAAGACAGTTGTTGATTAGTATAAAGAGTTTCATTCATAAAGATCCATAACCTTTCATGCTCTCAGTCTTCCCCCAGAATCAGCTCTGATCGATGGCACCAAGCACCGAATTGCCAGGTAACGAGAGAATTTATTTTTTGAGTCCTGAGCACTGCACAGAAATCCTCCCAGTGGCTAATCTGCCTCTTGAGGATGTAAAATTCTGAGGTAAGGAGATTTTCCCTGAGCTACACATTAAATTTGAAGAGGGCAAAAGCTTAAATCTGCAACTGCCCTCAGAAACACCCAGACATTTGAGCATTTCTGTGACAGCCCAGTTTTACAAGTTGATCTTTCTCAGAGAAAATGAGATCTGAACAATAGGTATATCCCGAAGTATCAAGCTGGAATCTGCACCTGCATCCAAACTTCATTTATTATAACCACATGCCATTTTGGGGGGGGGGGGGGTTTCCCCCTTAAGCGACGTACATAGAATATCATCACAAGCACAGAGTTGTAGAAATATGGGCTAATCTGTCAGCTTTAAGCCAAAATATTTTAGGATTCTTCTATATTGATGCTCAGAACCTCACCACTAATTGCATATTTGCTAATTGTAGACTGCTTTTTTTCTAATTTCTTTCATTTCAGCTCAGAGAGAAAACATGATAGTGTCACCCACTCTGCAGGTACCCTGTAAACAGCCAACATTTTACTGAATCATAGCATTAGTTTCCTATGTCAACAACAAGTCTCTCTCTGCAGATTCATTGTACTGAATTGTTAAGGATGAAAGTGACATGAAATAATGAAATAATATTTAAAGTCATCTGTGGTTTAATGTGGCATTTTGTCAGGTTCTCCCCCCCCAACATTATAATAGCTGCTGATTTTGAAGCTGTTTTTATTTCTTCTACAGGGATGGCATTTATGATAATACTGCTGTATCAGCAAAACTACCAATACAGGTATTTTGCTTTTTAGCTTGCTTTATGGCCCTTTATACAAGACCTTCCTATGACAGTTCCACAGTAGCATTAACTTCATAAAGGTTCTGAAGGTCATTCTTATTTTCACTCAAATAATAACATCTGAGAATTTGAGTGATGTTCTTGTGTTAGCATTACAGTATTCCGAGTTGTTATAAAATTCAACAACGTATGAAAATGTCATCGCTAGGGATGAATGAATTGGCTCAACTGAAAATGAAAATTAGCCCAAATCTCTGCAAGTGTTTGGAAAACTTGAGGTAATTTCTTTTTGTCTCCCCTACCTCCACTTCTCAGCTACTTCTACGAGTTCTGGTGCCTGAAAAATCATCATAATTGATTTTTCTAGAAAAAGAAGTGCTTAAAGCTGATTATCTAAACTTAAGCACAGCATTTGGTACAGTGCCATGTGGGAAATTCTTAGCTAAAATGGGAGATTGGTGCAGAAACTGAAAAGTGAATAAGAATGTGAGTAGCAGTAGTAGGAGATCAGCACTGAGAGAATGTAGTAGAGCTTCCCAGGCATCAGTCTTAGGCCTGATACTATTTAACATTTTATTAATAACGATGCCATAAAAAATAAGCATGTGCTAATGGAATTTACCAGTGGCATAAGGGAGGGAGGTACTGTCACCACAGAGATGAATAAAATTCTCATTAGGAAGAACTAAGTGACCTTGAGGACCAGGATGAGGTAAATTGGATGAAATTTGAAGGGATCAAGTGCAAGTTTATGCTTCTGGGTCTTGTTAACCAGGTTTCCAACATACCTGCATGTTCATAGGTGAGAAAAGAATAAGGAGGGAAAGACACAGAACATACAAATCAAGGTATTGTCACCAGGGTAATGAAGTGCTGGTAAAGGTGTATAAGACACATGTTAAAAATCAACCAGGATAGTGCATGTTATTTACAAAAGAGTCGTTTCACTTTTGGGAAGATACCAAAAAAGAATGGTTAGAATGACTAGGGGAAGGAAGAGACTTAAGTGAGAGGAGTTTGGTGAAATGAAGGCTGAGGGAGGCCACTAAATATAGCATGGGCATAAGCTTTGGGAAGAGAAAACATCTATTTAAACTAAAGGACAACATTGGCATGAGAACAGATGAGTATAAATTGGTCATGAATAAATTTAGGATGGAAATTGGAAGCAGGTTTCCAAACAACAGAATAGCAATGTTCTGCAATTGCTTTCCAACATGGAATCAACAACAAAAACCCCCAAGCTACTTTTAAGACAGAGTATAATGAGTTTATGAAAGGGATTATATGATGTGTTTGGCTAAGATAGCAGGAAAATAGGCTTGATGACCCAAGACGTCTGTGCCTGTTTTTCATGACCAAATATTTCAGAGCACTTTAAAGTTCTTCCTTTCCTTCATGTATTTTTTAGATAATTCTTTATAGTATACTGCAGGGACTGCAGGCTGGACTCTTTTAGGGAAGGCACAAAACTGTAGTGTCCATCACATGCTGAATAGTCTCCAAGCAAAACAAGAGAAGTGCCCAGCATCCTACAGGGCAAGGTTCAGAGTGCTTAAAGAAATCACCATTTTTCAGCAGAAGGCAATGAGGACTAGGTCCAAGCAGGAGCAGCATCTCTTTGAGGCTTGGTTCTTTGTTGTTTCTCCTACTCTCCCAACCCTTCTGCTCTATTAGGTAGTTTCTCAACCCCACTGTGCACATGCAGCAGTATGCAGTAGGATGACAAACAACACTATAGATGCATAAGATTAAACAGATAAAAAATGGAATAGTTGGTGTCAGCTTAACTAGGTGACAGCAGTGCAAAGATCCAGTGAAGATATTTGTTTAGGAGAAAGGAGGATTTCTCCAGCCTTGGTGGTGTGGTACAGAGCTGTGCTAGCAAGGTCGTGGTTCCTTTCTACTCAGCGAAGGATGCACCTGTGTCCTTTGGTTTGGCTTTTCCTGCTAGGTGCCTTGATGCTTCCTTACTGCCCTTGTTCCAAAATCTAGCATCTCTATTACTTCTCAAAAGCTGTGTATTCTCTAGTCAGTGTGGTCATAAAAGGATTTGTATGGAAGTCCAGGCTTCAAGGTTTGGTAGCTGGAGTTTTATGGGTTCCTTATCCACAAAAGCAAAACTGGGTGTTTCCAGCTCTTTTACTGTAATAGATATTGTTTTGTCAAAGTGCTGGGACTGTGCAGGCTGGCCTGGTAATGTGATGACTCCCTTATGAAGAGGGCATCTCTTAGTCAAAAGTTCTGTGATTTCCCACCTATACTTTGGTTGAAATCTGATGAGTGGGGCAATGAGACCTGCAGAACTGGATGATTCTGGTTGCTTTTCCTCTAGAGCTATCTGCACACTGAGATCAGTTAGTACTACTGAGAAATGGGAAAGTTAGATAAAAATCCCTAAGAGTACAGGTAGTTTGGAAAAGGAAAAGAAATAGGCAGCAGCTTTACGAGGCAACAGTGCTTTGCTTACACCTTGTCACCATCCACATTAGTCACATTTGCAATAGGCACCAGCTCTACCTTTTTGTGCAAATACTTTAACAACTGGTTTAAACGAGCAGGATGGCTGAGTCCCCAGGTTCATGTAAATGGGGTAATGCACACATGGGTAACAAGATAGAAAAGCCGTAAACACAGTGGTGGAAGGTTTCAGTCCCTCTTCAGCTGAGGTTTTCTGCAGTTTTTTCAGCCCCTCAGGTGCTGTGCAGAGAAGAAACTGCTCACTGGGGTTTGCCTGTGGGCAAGAGGCTCCTGGTGCTTCCAAAAGTTGCAGCTTTGCTGCTGGTGACTTTGGTGCAGTGCCCCAAGTGTGAGCTGACTTGTGACTCACTGGTCAGAAATGCACATCCCTCAAAAGGAAAAGCTAAAGCTAGGATGAAAAAAATATTTTCAAAGAAAAGCTGTACTAAAGGTCAGAATTGAAAGATACGTGTTGTGAAAGGATCAAGGGAAAACATTTTGATTGATTGAAACTTCAAAAGAGCAGCCATTACTTTTGGTGGGTTTTAATTTCATTTTTCTTCCTGAAATATGTGCATCTAGAAAGTGTTTCTTTCACCCTTCCTTAACTACAACCAGGACACAGCATTCTGTGGACACCTGGGCGTCATGTTTTCCTTCTGTCTTGTCCTGCTAGCAAACTCAGTTGACACAGGATCGGTCACAAGCATGACCTGTACTTATGGCTGGTTTGGGGTGAGTTATTACTCATACACCCAGGTGTGGGAACGTGTCCCACCAGGGAAGCACAAAAGCCTCGCACCAGGGATGAATCCAGCCCTGAGCTTGCTGCAGCCCAAAGGGGCTGGCCCAGTGGCTATGGTTGCAAGGACAGCACCACCTTGTCACTGCTGTATGTGACAGTGCCAGGAAACAGTTTTTCCATGGAAATATCTCTGGGCTATGAAAGCACGTTTTCAGCTTATTCTTGTTTGCAAACAGGCTCACTTGCATATGGCAGCTCTCAAGAGATGAATGTCTGTGACCATAGCAGATGAGAGAAATGGCTTCTTCAGACATGTCTCTGGATTTTGGCTGTCCACTTGTGTGTCACACAAAGAGGCCAGTGGCACTGATGAAGCTGGGAAGAATGTGAGGAGGCTGTTGCCTTCCTCCAAGCAGAATTAATAAGCAACCCTGATATTATCAGTGATTAAACATTACCAAAGCCCACGAATATAACCACTCATGAGGTAAATCGGGGGGTACTGTCTCTGTGGGTACTGGACCAGCCACCATAGAGCAGGGGCCATACTCTGTGCCTGGGTCTGAAGCCAGTGGCCTGGTGGGGCAGGGACAGTGAGACCACCTTACTTCTAGTCTCTCTTTAAAAATAAGAGGTTAATAGATAATTCATTCTTGCAGAGGACCTTTGGGGTCCTGCTTTGCCCTTCTTTGTCCCCGTTTGGGTTAACACCAGAAGAGAAAAGTGCCTGGCAGCAGCTGCTGATGGTGGTACCACAGTCCTGGCCTCCATGGTCCAACACATGGTGGCCATCAACCTCACAGTCATTGTGCACTTCATGATGTCACCTCCTTGCTGAGTGGGGACCAACATGGGTGAGGGTGGGATGAGAAATGACACCTCCCTGCATGAGCTGTGATGTTGTGACGATGTTACAGCCTTGCGAAAAAGGAAACTGAAAAGGGGTAAAGGAAAAAAAAAAAACAACACAAAGAAGCTGTGCTTGTTCCTCAGTCCTCTCTCATCACTGTCTCACCTTGTGCAGAGGCTTCTGAGGTGTGAACACATCCTGTTTACAGCTGCCACCGAGACAGAGATGTTGAGGAGAGCACAAGACTGAGGAGCTCAGGGAGAGCTGCCCACTCTGGGAGACGGTCCCAGCATGGACGCGCTGCCCATCTACCATGGGGGCATCACCCGTGAGGCTGGCGAGAAACTGCTGCTGGCAGCAGGCACTGATGGCAGCTACCTGCTGCGGGACAGTGAGAGCATCCCGGGAGTCTACTGCCTGTGTGTGCTGTGAGTGCTTCTGGCCCTGCATGGCTACCATCACCTTGATGGGGTGTGGGACAGCTGAGGGCAGCAGGGCTGGGAACATGGGAGCGGGTTGCTGGGAAGGGCTGGTCAGGTGGTAGCTGATTTTCAGCTTTCACATCCACAGTATGAGATGTTCCCAAATAACAGTGACAAAATACATCTTAATATTAGCATTTGCAGACATGAGTGAGACTTTTTGCTTCTTCCTCTTGATTTAAGGCAAAATGGTGCATAACGGGTGTGGAGACTTTTGCAGAGCACAGAAGACCAGGTTTTGCCTTGCACAGCCCACACTCCCTATGGGCATAAAATAAGAAGAGAAAGCAGGTGAGGAGCATGTAGGAAGGTTGAGATACATGCCATGGAGAAGAGCCAGGCAACTTGACTGTAGAAGGTGTGCACTGCCTTCTAGTGCTGGATAATCTTGCTTTCTACCTGCTTTCTTCCACTTCTCTAATGCACTCTTGAATGTCCTTAGCATGAGTGTCCTTAGAAACATCCCTGGTGACCTCAGTCATTGGGAAGGGTAGCACGGATTGCTGTCATCCAGAATGTGCATTTGTTTTGGGACACTCAGTCAGGCTGTGTGTCCCATGAGGTGCTTGGGCTTGGAGTAAACTACCTGTAAAGTTCATGAGATATTGATGGCTAACACACCAAATGGCAATGTTTCATCAGATGGGGTGAAATGGGAAAAATCTGATGGGTTGGTCTGTCAGAGAGAGGGCAAAGAGGTTTCTGAGAAAGAGCTGTGGGACTTCATAATCATAGGACCTAATTTTAATCAGGTGATTTAATTACCCTACTTTTGGCAAGAGCAGAAGTCTTGGAAGTCCTGGGAGAGAACTCTGCAATGAAACACCATTGCATCCAATGAACAAAGGTGTGTCTGCCAAGGCTTTAGCCTTGGACACTTGTACCTTCAGTAGGAGAAGGAATACAAGAGAAAAGTAATTTAGGGACAGCAAGAAATTAGCTAACAGAGGTCTCTTAGGTACCTGGCAACAGAGGTCTCTTAGGTACCTGGCAAAAAGAAGGAAGATGAGGAGGAACCCTAAGGCACAGATTTTCCCCCACTGTCTTGAACACACTTTCAATGATATCTGATTAAGCCCTGAGTGAGCATTATTATTCCTCTGCTGTAGACTAGTAAACAGAGACATGTAAGAAGGTTATAGGCAATCTAGAAATACACAGCCTTCTTTTGGGGAAGATCTTGGTGGTACAAGATGTATTTTTTCTTCTCTCATGAAATCAGAAGGTGAACCAAGATAGGCACTACTGCTAACAAACACCTTAACAGCTAGCTGAAAAATGAGAAATGAGAAGCATGTTGAGTTAAAATGAAAATGGAATAGACATAGTGAGAGGTAAGGAGTGCTATGATTCCTGTGATGGGAATAGGTAATAAAAGCATAATCTCTTTTAAATAACCATCAGAGGAAATGGTGATATATCTCCTTAAATCTCAGAAGTCTTACAGTGCAGGTGAAATACTAAGGCATTAGAGAAAGGGTCAGGAAGAATGCTGAATAAAACAGAGACTTCTAAAATTAGTCAACCATTAGTCTAGATCAGGGTGTAGATACATACCAAGGCTTTCATCTGCACACAATCAGTTGGGATTTTTTGCTGTATTAGTGGTGATTTACATCCTTTGAAAGAAATGTCATGAATGAAGTAAAACATATAAAGTGAGAATAGGAAGAACAGAAAGCATTGCTAACTATAAAGCTCTGCAGTCTCTGAGGGAAAAGAGCCTTCCGTAAGAAATAGAACCCTGTGAAATTGTTTCTGGAAATTATGGACCACACCTCTCTTTGTGTTATGTTGCATTCAAATATATATATGATAAGCAAAGGGGTAAAAGCAAAAAGCATTACTGGTGAATGCTAGGTGGGCTTGTTACAGAATATAGATCCACAATTAAAAAAAAATTATAAGGGAAATTTTCAACAGCAACTTGGCTAAATCTAGATGAAAAAATAAATGCAAAATGTTATGGTCAGTATGATCTGATATAGACAGAAGGGTAGCCAAAAAATACTGGTGCTAATCATTGGTTCCAATACTTCTTAACATTTCAATTCATAGCATTATGTAAGAAGTAGCAGATACAGTAAACAACATATCACACAATAACTTTTGGAGGCAGTTATCATAAAGATGTCAGGAAATAGTCTTGCACTCAGGATGGCAATGGAAGTTTAAAGAAATGTGGGCCATAGAAAAGCACTAGAAAAAGTGCTTTGACAGGAAAAAGTTTACCAAAACAGAGCACTTTACTGGAGAGATTGGGGGAGCAAGTAGGAAAGGCATGAGAGATGTAGATGTGTAGTCCATGGAGGATGCTAAGTCTGACTTTGGCAAAATAAACCAATGGACATAGCCCAACACATTCCAGTCTGAACATCATGCACAGAGACAAAACAGATGGCAAGCATGTACGTGCATGAGAGCTTTGGCAAAAACTGGGGGAAACATGCAGTTGCTCTACACACAGTTTAAGAAAAGGAAAATAAAAGAAAGAGTAAGTGCTTCTCTGCTATTTTTAGACTTCCTTCTAAATAAATAATGGAAATTATTAGAAATACCAAAGTTATTTAGAAATCTACATTTTGGTTCAGCCTTTGTGTTGAAGATCACTCTAGGAGTACCTAGATATATCAGGATTAGGAAAAAAAGGTGTTTACTGGAAGTACTGAAGTAATCCTTGAAACACGAGAAACAAAGCTGGTCAGATGTTAGCTATATCACAGCAAGTATCAAAGCTAAACAAAAAATTTTACATCTTTCCAATGACAGTTTCTAACAGAAATGCCACTGTTTCATGCTGTCAGTGATGTTTCTATTGCTCTTACAAAAGAAAAAGAGAAAAGATAGCCCAGCTTTCCAATATCAAAGCATGTTCAGTCTGTCTTCTTTCCTCTCTCCATTTCCCTGGAGAAGTAAAACAAAACAAATCTAAACCCACCCCCCCCCGCCACCCCTCCCTCCAGCTTTCCAGCTCCAAGCCTTCTTAGGTTCATTTCTTTTTACCATAGAAGAAGGAATTGTTAAAATTTAAAGGCCTAGTTCTGATGAAGAGTTTTAAAAGAAATATTTATTAAAAAAAAATCATTAGACAAATATTTGAATGGCAAGATTGTCATCAGTTTGAACTCACATAGGTGGCTGCTCTGCACTTCCAGCAGCAGGTGCAGTAAGTCCTGTGATTGCCACTGCATCACTTAGGCTCTATCAGTGCCTCCTTTTTCCAAGAAAATGCATAAATTTGTAATGTCACCCTCTTTCCCAAGCACCCCCAAAAAGCTATAACATGTTTTGGCAGTCTTTAAGTCTCTTAAGGCGGGTAGTCAGGGCAGCAGCATTCACAGTCAGGCTGATTCACCGTTTGCTTTTCCAATTAAAAAGTGGAGCCCTGACCTTTGAAAAGGAGAGGAGTCAAAGACTTCATGAATCCTTCGCTACTGACACCGATTTTACAGGGCACGCATAAAAGAGACAGGTAGCAGCATAAAATCTGACCTACAGAGATGGGTAACTGCACCAGGCAGGACCCTGTTGTTGGGGTGTTTGGTTACAAAACTCTGCTTTCTGCCTTTATTTCTTTTAGACTATTGCTTTATCTTCCTTGAAAGCTGCTCTCCGTTGTCCAGAGTCATGGTGTACACATGGCATGACTGCAAACCTTCAAAGAGAGACTGGTTTCTGGTGTAAGTGTGGCAAAACACAAAAAACACTCTTTCATAAATATCTTAAGGCCACAATTAAGCTATGCATGGAGGAGTAGAAAGGTTCTGATTTGTCCCCTGGGACTCTTACAGACAGAGGCACTACCTGAAGATTTTGGTAAATCTTTTTAATACCAGATGCTCCCTAAGGTCTTTATTGCATGAATACTATTATTAAAATGATCATATACTTTAAGGTTGTGGTTCATGTTCCGTTGTTCATGTGTCAACAGAGAAGCACACTCTTTCCATGGAATTTTTTTTTTTTTTTTTGGATTGCATTGAAAAGCAAGAAGCCTCTTGCTGTTTGTGAAAACTGGGCTAGAATAAATGAATATACTTTAAAAAATGTTACCTGTAAACCTGTCAGACACTGCACCATGGCACACCACAGTTTTAGTATCAAAACCTGATTGTTCCTGGGAGTTTTCTTTACTGGTTTGCTTTCCTCTTTGCTCAATATCCCATTTGATGTTTTTAGCACCCTCAGAAATCCTCTGTGCACACTGCTTCTAATGAATTCAGTGGGGGACACGGCCACGGCAACAGTGCCTGGTTTGAGAAGCAGCCTCTTAAACTCTGCCTGCAGAATGCTTAAATAAAATGCCTGAGAGTGCCAAAATCACCACTTTCTTTCACAGATATATGAGCACACGTGCAACAACGAGCAGCTCATGCCTGAATTGGCAAAGATAAAACACTGGTAGTTTGGGTCTTAAAATTTAGATACTTGAAAATACTTGGAATGTTAGTAGTTGATTCAGACCCTTAAGTAAGCTAAACATGACATACTCGTCAAACTCTGTGTTCAGATTATTTGTTTGAAACCAGTCATTCATGTACTGTGTTGCATTCAATTTCTGGAGACTAATCAAAAGCTGGAATAGAAACCTGTTTAGAGCTCTTGTACAGTAAGTAATGGCAACAGGGATAGGCTGCAGCCCTATCAGATTTTACCTGTGCTATTTTTATTGTCCCTGTAACCACAGTGCACAAGTTCAGGCAGCGTGCTGAACCTTTCTGATGCAGCAGATGTATCAGCTGTACCGCGTGAAGGTGCAGCGCAGGATCACGAGCCAGCTTCACTTTAGCATTTCTTTTGTTTGCCATGCAATATTTTTGATAGAAATGACAGATTAATTGCATTTATTATAACACCACACATAATAATCATCATCATTTGAAATGTAATTTGGAACAAAAGCCTCTCTCTGAGGAGGAGCCCCTCAAGCCAAGGTTGTAAATATCACGCCCTATTTTCAGCTTTGAAAAAAGCCTTCTACAGCACAACAGTAAATTCTAATGAGGGGAGTATTTCAGCTACCTGCTAATCAGCATGAGCTGAGAATATCTTGGCTAATGACCTTCAGTTATTCTGATGGCTTTTCTTGGAAAAATATTAGAAAGGTGAATGGTGGGTAGCCACTACACCAACAAATCTGTAAATGGGTACTATAATTAGATAACAGACCCTAGATTAGCTCCACTCTGGGTTTTTAGGCTTGAGTTTGGAGGATTTATTTGAATTTAGGATTTCAGGGTCAAGGATTTTATGCTCAGACTCTGCCTATCCTTATCTGAGAGAAAGAGTAACACTTTCAGAGATATTGACAGTGCTTTATCTACTGTAGTTCTTGCAAGTTTTGCCTAAAGTGATGAAAGAAATTTCACCAGATAACCTCATTTCATGAATTTTTGCCTACTGTGAGGTGCTGTTCTGGAGGACATAGTTATCCATGAAGCTTAGTTACTGGCCTGTTAGAAAAATACTCAGATTTGAATAAATTCTCATTTTATTTCCAGATTTTAAGGGATTAGTCTCTGAGGCATTGCTTTTGACTGAGATCACCTTGTGCCAAACCAACAGAAACGCTGCTCAGAAGGGCTCCAGACTTGCTCTTTATGGAAATTAGTGGCATTTCTACTGATGGTTGGGAGTGTTCAAGCAGTGAGGATGCCGACAATCTTTCACAGAAATCTGTGCATGAATTCAGAGACACTTCACTCTTCCAAGCCTCTGTTAATTTCAGAAGAGAAAAATCAAGATAATGTATTTGCTTCATAATGTTGCATTCAGTAGATTCAGATTGGATGTTAGGAAGAAGTTGTTCATCATGAGGGTGGTGAGACACTGGAACAGGTTGCCCAGGGAACTGGTGGAAGCCTCATCCCTGGAGGTTTTTAAGGCCAGGCTGGATGTGGCTCTGAGCAACCTGATCTAGAGTGAGGTGTCCCTGCCCATGGCAGGGGGGGTTGGAACTAGGTGAGCCTTGACATCCCTTCCAACCCTAACAGTTCTATGGTTTTATGATTCTATGATTATGGCAAGCTAATACTAGGTACTGATTCAGTATCATGGGCAAATTTTTGCCACAAGAAGTGCTGGTAAGGAAATCAGTGACAGAAAAGTAAACTCAAGTGGGTGTGTATAGAATGATGCTATGAATTAAGATACAGTAATTCTGTTGGGCTTTTTAGATGTTGTGAACACTGATTTAAACTATTTTATTCACCCTTGCTGAAATACAGCTTGTGTCTTGCACATCCGCACAATGTGAATTCTATTTCTTCAGCTTGGGTTAGCTGATGGGTGGTAATTGCTAAGCTGCTGTACCTTGATTGTGTGCCTGAGACCTAAACACACAAGAACCTGGCTCCTTGTCAACCAGAAAATGCAAATTCTAGGGCAGAGTGAGAAGCTGTAAGATTAAATAGGATTTTCTCCTACATTAAATAACAAAACTTTTGGCCTCTCCATGATTCATAAATAAAGCATAAATTTAACATTTAAAAAGGAGAAAGAAAGAAGGAGAGAAAGAAAAGGAGACAAGTTAAAGTGGACAGCTTGGTTGACCACCTCATCATTTTGGCAGCTGTCACTTCTGTTTCCTTGGGGGTGGGGACAGGGGGGAGGACCATGCAGCTCAGAGGTTCCCTGAGCAGAAGAGACTTTGGTGAGTACTCATGTGGGATGTGCAGGCTCCCAGGCACAGGTGTGGATTCCCTTGACCTCCCAGTCTTTGGCTCTGTGGTAGCCATCTCCCACCACTGTAGTCACTGTGGTGTCCATGCAATCACCCATGTTCCCAGTCCAGAGCTGCCCAATGAGATGCTGCTTGAGGCTGGTTTCTCTGACTGTGCATTCAGGAATTGATTTGCAACTTGGACAAACACATCCAAATAAGGCAGAAGTGATTGCAATCTGACCTCTTGTACTTACTATTGTTACCTACTCCATGCCACTGACCCTTCACTCTGAAAGTGCTGAGCTCCCCAGGAGCTCTCCTGTAGCACTCATCTCCATGGAGTTATACATCTCTAAGCATTGCCTCAGTTTGTGAGATGAAGAGTTTATTAACCTCTTTCACACAAGGGAAACTGTGACGCAGGAAGCTCCTAGTGTTATTAGAATAGAATCATAGAATCATAGAATCAAGAAGGTTGGAAGAGACCTCAAGGATCATCGAGTCCAACCTGTCACCCTACACCTCATGACTATCTAAACCATGGCACCAAGTGCCACGTCCAATCCCCTCTTGAACACCTCCAGGGATGGTGACTCCACCACCTCCCTGGGCAGCCCATTCCAATGGCCAACCACTCTCTCTGTGAAGAACTTTCTCCTCACCTCCAGCCTAAACCTCCCCTGGCGCAGCTTGAGACTGTGTCCTCTTGTTCTGGTGCTGGTTGCCTGGGAGAAGAGCCCAACCCCCTCCTGGCTACAACCTCCCTTCAGGTAGTTGTAGACAGCAATGAGGTCTCCCCTGAGCCTCCTCTTCTCCAGGCTAAACAGTCCCAGCTCCCTCAGCCTCTCCTCATAGGGCTTGTGCTCAAGGCCTCTCACCAGCCTCGTTGCCCTTCTCTGGACATGCTCCAGCAATTCAACATCTTTCCTAAACTGAGGGGCCCAGAACTGGACACAGTACTCAAGGTGTGGCCTAACCAGTGCTGTGTACAGGGGTACAATGACCTCCCTGCTCCTGCTGGCCACACTATGCCTGATGCAGGCCAGGATGCCATTGGCTCTCTTGGCCACCTGGGCACACTGCTGGCTCATGTTCAGTTGCTGTCAATCAGTACCCCCAGGTCCCTTTCCACCTGGCTGCCCTCCAGCCACTCCGACCCCAGCCTGTAGCTCTGCATGGGGTTGTTGTGGCCAAAGTGCAGCACTCAGCACTTGGACTTGTTGAATGCCATCCTGTTGGACTCTGCCCATCTGTCCAGCCTGTCAAGGTCCCTCTGCAGAGCTCTTCTACCTTCTAACAGATCAACACCTGCTCCCAGCTTGGTGTCATCTGCAAATTTACTGTATAGCCTGCTGATTTGCTTGCATTGTTGAGGGCTGGTTCCTTGTTTCATACATTTTCTGTGTCCAAACCACCCATCCTCTGTTTCGGGCTTTTTTAACCCTCCAGCATTTTGTGCTGCTCTCAGTTCCGCCCCCCTCATGCTTCACCTCCCTATATCCCCTTCCTTACTTGGTGAGTCATTAGACACAGATCCCCTTTTCTTTCCTTCCTTCCACATCCACCCTACCTAGTCCCAGGCTTCCTTTCCAAAATACTCAGTCTAAATTACCTTCATTTTTTTGACCCCTGCTAATCCAGGCCAGGCAGCATCCACAGAACACTTTTGACTTGAGATTGTGGACGCTGCTTATCTGAGTGCCCATTGTACAGCTGGACAAGGCATGGTACAGCTACAAGTGCTAACAATCTTTAGAGAGCCTTTCTCTTGCAGCCTAGACAACCACCACTGCTTTCTCAGGGGCTGCAAGAAATACACCTTCCTTCCAACAAATTGATGTCTTATTCTAAAAGACCCAGCAAATGGAAGATTTTTTTTTCAAGGGGAAAAAGATTGTTTTGCCTAACACATCTCCTTTCCTGACACTTCTACATTCTCCATCCCTAAGTAAGGTTGAGGTGAACACTTAAGAAAAAGAAAAATCGGTCTGAAAGGCTGAGATGTGGCAAAGTTACAAGAAACTGAGCACTTTTGTAGCCCACCATTTGGTTCTTAAGTGATATTGTAAAGTGAAATTCCAAGGTAAGATCAGGATGCAAATATACCAGGTAAGAAGAGCTGGTTGATATAGTGTGAAGACAGCAGGAAAGAAAGCTATAGGGGAAGTGGAAGAAATTGATGGCATTTATTGCTGGCATGTCTTTCCCCTCTTTCTCCATTTTTCTCCCTTTGTTCCACATTGGACCCAGAAAAGAATACAAATTAGTTTAATAAAATCTCCCAGCTGAGATAACCAAACATTTGGAAATGATTTTAAAATATACTGTGCAGCTGCAATGTCATGGTTAATTTTAATCATCTGCAGCATGCAGCTGATATCCTCTGGCTATTTCAATGGTGCAGAAGATTGTAATTATTCACCTGTTAAAGCAAACGTGGCTTTAACAAGTCTGATCTCAGTTGCAAAGGAGGAGTGGAGGGGATGGGTAGACAGATGCTGTCCCAGTATGTCATCTGTGAAGGAAGCCTTTGTAGCTCTTCAGGAGGAATTATCTAGCTGTAAAGAAAAAAGCCTATAATACGAAGTAGACCAATTCCTGTAGTAGCAACTTCTTCTAGATTTTCCTTTAACAAAGTTTTCCCAGCTTTGTGGCACTGGCACAGAGACAATGGTAGTGCAGTTCCCAGCTGATATAACATACCCTTTGTAATGGAGATGAAAAGAACAGTGAGATGACATGAAAATATCATCAGTGGTGACCAAATCCTCCTTTGTAAATGCTGCCCAATATTGTTCTTACAGCAAAGGCTGTTTTCTACTTCTCCTCATCAGCATTTTGACATCTTTTGCCTTTGATCAAACATTTATAGGGCCTCATTCATCAAGCTGTTAATTCACAATTGCTTCTGTCCCTTGAGCTTCACTGCATGAAAGATGAGCTTTGCAACTGTGAGTGAGTCTTGTGCCTGTCCTTGGGCCAGATGAAGTGATGGGGGAGTCCTTCACTGGGTCTTTGCCTGGGTGTCAAGATCTGGTCCTCCTCCAAGATACATTGCTACTCCACTGTCACCACAAGCATGCTCTGGGAAATCCTCTCCGTGACATGTGTCCATCTCCTGTTCATTTTGTCCAGCACAGAACAGGAGTTCAGGGCACTGAGAAGTGGACCTGGCCTGAATCTCACCAGGCAATGAGTTCAAAGCATAAGCTGTGAGAGAGGTCTCAAGTGGCTAAGGCCACATCGTGTTTGGGTTTTGGCTTTAGCTGTGTGACCATGCCACATGTAGGAACAGACATTTTTCTGCCATGAATCGAGTAAAATATAGAAAACTGAGCTGTGCTGTCATGGCGGCCTGGGTATTTCTTATCTCTTGAGACCAAAGCTCAAGTGAAATCACTTTTCCACTTGCTTTTACCAAGTGCTGTGTTTTCCTCTCTGGAAGCTAATGTTCTACACAATCTCAGTGTTCATTTTTGCTTAAGAGAAACACCTTGATCTTCCTTCAGTCCACACTGATCTCAGCTGGGAAGTTTAAATCATAAAAACCTCTCTCACGGGAGGCTGTGCCCATACAGCAGTAAAAAGAACTTTTCTCATCAAAATCATGTCACTGGAACATGGAAGGTAAAATCACTTTGAAGTGGTAATGAAGTAAGTTCCTGCTGCTTAACAGCTAGCTTTGATAAGATCTTATTTGTTGGGTGAGTACTTATCAGAAGAGCTGCAATTCGTTTTGTGGAAACAAAGGTCCCAGTGGAAAGTAGATGGGAAGACTTAGCTGTTCACCTTCTTAATGAAATATATTCCTCCTTCCTTTGTGAATTTCCTTTGAAGAAGACGTGGTGGTCCTGGGTCATCTTCCATCTACATGTGGCTGTGTTTACTGATGGCTTCAGAACCAACAGCAGATGATAACATTGGGTTCTTCAGCTTAAACACAGGGAACCCCCTCAGGCTTTACAATCTTTCTTCCTCAGGGAAAAAAAAAACTTCTGTTTACTATGGGAGGGGAGAGATCTCACTTGTGCCTTGCAGGGCTGTAATAGCAGTCACACTCCTCCCATTCTCCATGCTGTGCTCAAAACATCCAAATTCCCAAATTCCTGTTCCTTTTGTTCTGTATCTCATGGGTTTATAATCTGAGCTATCCCTTGCACTTTTCTCTGGGCTTGGAAGAAATATTTTACAGAGGAATGTTTTTGAAAAATGTAAGACAGGTATTTGATAGTTCACCCTGCTTCGACCCTGAATACTGCTTTATCTGACCTCTATTTTTCAATTAGTTCAGCTTAGTAAGCCCTTCTGGCAGAGTGCTGAAAGCCATCAGACATTCCAGAGTCAGGGCAGCACCCCAGCCCCTCAACAACTTCTAGCCCTGCAATCTCTTCAATACAGAAAATGAAAGAAACAACAGATGGCAGCTTCCAGACAACTGAGTCATTTGTGGAAAAATCAGATTTTAAAGAGACTGAAGTGGTCAGAATGCTTTGGGACAACCAAGAACAATCATGGGTAATGTGCACAGTGTATTATTAAGGACAGGAAGCAAGAAAGTGAGTTTTAGATTTTTACATACCCATTTTGTTGGTTTTGAGGCTTGAAAGAAAAAACACTCTGGAGATATTCAAATACCCACTTCAAAGAGAGGAGAGAAAATGCCAGAACCTCTCTGATGTTTCCCAGTACACTATGGCACATAAAATCCTGGTTTCTGTAACCATGGCTGATATGCTACATACGTAAATGCAGGAAAGTCCCTTGTGACAGCCCAAAAAGAAATGATAATGTGAACATCAGTTACTCATGACAAGCTGACAACACAGGCACAGCTCTCAGAGGTTTTAAGAAAGGATGAGATTGTCTAGCAGCCCTAATGGGAGACACTGGATTCCCTGAACATGAACATATCTAGTGGCTTAGAGGAATGTTCTTCTAAGCAAACGGGCTTGAGCTGTGGCCTCCAACACCAGTGATCACAGTGCTGTGGCATGGGCAGGAGAACAATGCTGTCCTTCCCTTGTCCTGCAGCCACAGCAAGCTGCTGATACCTTTCCCCTAAAGTTCTTTCTGGACCTATCCAAATCCCTGATGGACTGCAAGAAGCGGAGTTTGCTGGGAGAAGTAGGGGTAGTGGTGGCTAATCTCCTCCTTTGGTTCCATGAAGTGAGTATGGCCACTTTTCATGCCCATCTGGTGCAAGGCAGAAAGTCATGTTTGGGGGGGAAACACTCTTTGGTTAACACCAAGATGTGGATGAAGTTGAGGTGGAATAGTGGGGTTGTGTCAGCCATAGTCCCATACCTGAGGAGGAAGAAGGCAGCATCTCATCTGCTGCTTGGGAGTTCATCCCTGCAGTATCCCTGGTGGGAGGGAACAGTTTTGTGTCTTCCACCTCTATATTTAATCATAGTGGGAGTTGAGTGCTGCGGAGAGAGCTTTCAAATCACAGCAGGCATTGCTGCTCCCACATTGCAGGGTTGTAGCAGTGTGACAGCTGTTAACAACTTCCTGCTTGGGTAAATTATACCAGACACTGCTTTGCAAAGGTTGCTGTAGTGACTTTTTAACAAGAATTTATCCAGGAACCATGACAGGGAGTGTAAGTGATTGCAACCATATGGTATCTGTGTCATTGATGGTTTCTGCTATCTGTAGAGTATCTACTACAATACCACATATAATTGGGAAGGAATACAGTATTTGTCTGCTTTCATAAGAATTGATACTGAAATAGGGAAAGGTCCTTAGACTCCTGCTGTGTATTTATGTAAATCTGTGCAGTGCAAAATGCAATCTTTCTTATCTGATATCATCTAAACTGATGTCACACTCACAAAACTACTATCAATTTTCTCTGCATCTGAGTTAAAATTTTGAATATTGCTATAATAATCTACCATGTAAATAGTGCAATGTGTTGGGTTCTAAGAGAAGCAAGACTGACCCTAGATGTAAGTATGTTTTGTGTAATTAGTCTATGATTCCCCTTTCTCAAAAGACTCAGATTTAAAGGGAAGGAATTCCACACTCTTGTAAGTGTCCTTTATCATCATTTGAGAATTAGAAATGTATGGGCAAGGCATAGATGGGACACATCTATGGGTCTAGCTTTCCAAATAAATTACACTCCTGTTATTGCTTTTGAAAACATCTGTATTGAAATCCATCACAACACAGCAATGTTATCTGTCAATAATACACCTTCTCTTTTCCCAGGGATAGTATGTCTGGTGTGTGTCAGTAAAAGGAGGTCACTGAAAAAAATAATAAAATAAAATGCTGAGGCAGGAATGAAAGCAATGTCACTTAATGTAGAATAACTGAATACTGCTAAAGTAGGTCTGAGTCAGACCAATTTCTTTAATCCAAAAGGAACCCAGTGTGTTAAACACTGCTTCTGACCTGCTTCTCAGGTTTTTTTATATACCAAGAGCCCTCATGGGTGAATTTATTTTTAAGGAAAGATTCGCAGTAGAAGTAGAGTCACTACTGACTTCCCCATAATAGAATGTACCCCTTGTGAAACCAGACAGTAGAAATGAGTAATAAATATCTGTTGATTTATTTTTCACAGGCATCAGGGTTATGTTTATACCTACAGAGTGTCCAGGACAGAAACTGGATCCTGGAGTGCTGAGGTGTGTAGTTCTCTTTTCTGTTCTGAAAATTTCTACATCTTTTTTGATGGTTGTATTGATTTAATGAAATACATTCAAGTTATTCATGTTTCTTGCACAGTTTGATTTTCATGGAAGGTAATCAGTCCTGAGTGTGCCCATCACTAAGGTGTCTCAGTGCCACTTCTGACAGTCTTGAACTCGTAAATTAATTCTCTGTGCCACTCTATCTGTTGCATAATGCAAAAGTGCATTATTTTACATCATTTAAAATGGCAAAAATATTGTGTTTTTATAATTTGACAAGCACAATCGGTTCCCTTCTATCTCATGTACCATTAATGTCAGATTAGTAAGGAAATTATTTTCAATCTACAGTGTTTTAATTTATCTCCAGATTAATTCATCACTGGTACGAAACATATGTAGGGTAGCCAAAGCCTGATACAAAATACATTTGCACTCATCTGATAAAAAACTGGTAAGTCAAATGTAGAATAACATCATCTGCAATACAAATGATGCAATTGGGATGACAACCTGTATTTCTTTTATGAAGGTCTCTTCCTTTGGACGTACTTGGTGTGCTAATTCATAATTAGCTTTCTGTTTGCACATAATGAACGCTGATTACAAACATTAAATAATTTCTAGATGCAAGCATAATTACTTGGCCACTATTATGACAGAAGTGGCTGCAGTGGTCTGGAAGGCAAGACTGATTCTTGTAGTCACTCAGAAGCAGATTGAGGAGTGAAAGTGACTCATATTACTGTGAAGGATATAATTATCTGTGTCACCTTTGGTAATGGTGCCAGGGAGAATTTGCTCACTGGTTCCTGTAAGGCAACAGGAGCACCTGTATGTTTGCAGTGCCCACACAGGAGGGATTTTGGGATGGGGTGAGGGTGGTAGTTCATCCAGCATGCTAAGGCAACCACTGGTGTCTCAGAAAGAATGCTGGGACTCCCAGGGACCTCCACTTGTGGAGGAAAATTACCTGAGTGAGGCTGCAGCCTACTTTGGCCTCAGGCAAGTATGTCTGCAGAAAGATTATTATGGTGTTACACAGATCTGCTACTATTCCTCCACCATGATGTCCACTGGCTTCCTAAGATGGGTCTTAGGCTTTCCCTTGCTGTAGTTTAGGCAAACCTTATTTGAGTTTCACAGTTTAAAAGTCCTGGGGGCCCAGAGCTCTCAATACATTCTCTACAAGGAAGGGTGCTAGCTACAGAGTCGTGATACCAGCCCTTCCTTTAAGTAAACAGAAGCCTTTAAGTAAGTGTTACTGAGAGCATGCTGGACTCAGCTGTTAGAAACAGCAGCCTAAATCCAACTTATCCCCACAAAATGTGCCTCTGAGCTGCAGCTGGTGCTTTCCTGACTCTTCTTCCTTCCCTGTGGCTGGTCAGTCTCTGAGCAAGCTCACATTGCACTCATCTTTCAAGGAAGATGCAGGGAAACAACAACAGTGCTGGCAAAATCCCAGCCAGTGTGAAGCCTCCTGCTCGTGCCAGTGGGGCAGGATTGAACCCATGAATGCTGTGCGAGAGCAGCATCCCTTGGATGAGCCTATGCTGTGCTTGCCCTCCCATGTCTTTGATGGGGAGGATTTATTATGAAAATGCTCTGAAGGATTTAACAGAAACTGGATTTTTTTTTTTATTAAAAGCAGACAGTTTCGTTTCACAGTGTTCAAAAAGATGCTAAAGTAGAAAGAGAGAAAAATTCCCACTTTTAATAAATAGGTAACATTTTGCTGCTGCCTTTGTACAAGACAGACAGGAATACTCAATGAACACATAAGCCAGCACTGAATGCTCAGAGAACAGCTTGCAAAGAGCCTGTGTCCATGTCTGAGTTTAGTGGCGTAAGGACTCCCCCTCCCCAGCGAGTGCCAGGTAACTCTAGATTGTCTTCCAGGATGGAAGCATCTTATTGATAACCCCCAGGCTGGAGGTTAAATCATGGGGTGCAACAAATCAGGATCAGAAATAGTGACAGATGCCTGAGGAATTTGCCTAACAAATGTAATGGTTAAGAAATTGTGCCTCTTCTGGTCTTGTATCACCATACTGCTGGAGACCACTCCAAGTGCAGGGAGGCTGTGATGTGCTGGGGGAAGGAGAAGAGAAGCAGGGCTCACTGAGGCATTCATACTTGGCACATAAGGGGGTTCAGGAGAGGCTTGGCTCCTGCCCAGGGGTGTGTGTGCATTTCTGAGAGCAAGCGTTCTGAATCAGTGCCCCAAAACCCAGCGCAGATGTTGGGTACTCAGCATCCCCTCTCACCTTTCACCCTTCGGCTTTGCAGACAGCACCTGGGGTCCACCGGAGGCTCTTTCGAAAAGTTCACAACCTCATTTCAGCTTTCCAGAAACCTGATCAAGGCATCATAACACCCCTGCAGCACCCAGTCATCAACCATGCCAAAGCCAAATACTCCCCAGGTATGCGTGGGGTGAAGGGAGCCTCAGCTGTGGCTGAGCAGAGCAGAGCCCTCGCTGGTGGTGGGGATAGGGGTCTTAGAATATTTTCATCTTTGATCTGAACTAGTTATGAGGGTGGCATTGCCAAAAAAAGGTGCCTAACTTTGCTACTGTGGAAATGCTGGCACTCAGGTGCTCATTAGGGGTATGTCTGTCCATGTGATGAGAAAATGGATTTTGATCATCATGGATTCTTGAATACTATATCAGCAGTGGGTACCTTCCCACACCAGCACCCTTGCTCTTGTAGGTATGAACCTTCTAATCTATCCATTTTCTTGCAGCATTCATCCTTTCATATCTTTGTGCTTATTTTTCTTAGGCAGAAATGAAGGCCGTGACTTCTACATGCAGCCATAATGATGACATTTCCTGAAGTGAAACATAACCATGTCTTCCAGTGTCTCCTTTAGTTCATGCTCTAGACCAGAATAACTTTTATGATAGTTAAAACAACTCCATGAGTTCTCTTGTAACATTTGCAGAAATGTTTATTTCATAGAATTTCTAGCTCAAAATTTAGAAGCTTTAAGTTTCAGAATGTTTTGCATTAGGAGTGTCTTTTGTTTGTTTGTTTAGTCTGAGAAGATAAAAAATACTAACTATTAAATAGTGCAATGCCTTTTCTCCCCTCTCTTTACACTCTCAAGTACAATTTATTTTTCACTTAAATATTAGATAATAATTGATAATTAATTATTAATTTTGCATTACTTAAATTTGGACTCTCTGCTTTTTTCTGGATGGCATTTATACAGAACTGAGCAAGACCCCTTGTAGAGCATTAGGAAAATTGCTTACATTAAAGTGTACCTTGCCTTGGGTGGGCTCTGTGTGTGTGTGTGTGTGTGTGTGTCATTCATACAGGTCCTAAAGATATTCCAGAAGTGGCATCGTGAGGCTCCTCGCCAACTGCTTTTCCAGTCACATCAGGCTCTCCACCTTGTAACTCAGCAGAGCTGGCTACCACTGCCTGGATGCACAAAACTTGTAGTTTCCACAAACAATCAAAAACTTAAGCAATGCACTAAGAAACTGAGAACGTTGTTCTCTGCTCTTAGATATTCTCTGTCCTTGAAACAAAGCATTTCTGCATACAGTTTAAAAAAGTAAATTATTTCTGCATGAGTTAATTTGCTTTTCTTTACACATCTCTTTTTATCTGTTTGTGTCTCTGTGCTGCTGCTGGGCTCTGGAGGAGAGGTTTTGAATCCACAGGACTCAGCTGTGCAAGATTAGCGTGTGGCTACCAGAGAACTCAGAGTATGTGCCTTTTTCACCCAGGGTTTAACATGCATGATGACACTGTCCTGCCTGAGCTGGCAAGCTTCTTTTGAACAGAGTGGAAGTCCTACAGCCCACTTGTTTCAGGAGACAGTACTGTGTCTGCAATGCACTCAAAGTATGGTAGTCATGGTTTGGGCTCCCCCTGTGTAGGTTTCTGCCAGGCCTCGTTTTTATATGCTCAGCCTGTGATGGAGGTGTGTCTGGTGTGGTTGGAAGGTTTGTGCCACTCTTAAGTCACTCTTCAATTTATACAAAGGGTCATGAAGATCAATAGAATGTTCTTCTTACATGCTCCACTCCAGAGCACAAGACTAATGGTAACTGCAAATGGACTACAAAATAATGTATCTTTAAAAAAACTGTACAGGGCTTAAACAGCCAGCTTTGGGCTGCTCTGGTTAAATGTCTCGTGCTTATACTTCTGACTTCTGCACAGATTGGAAGGCTGGAAACATTACTTAAGAGGAAAAGAGGCCTGTTCCAGAAACAGGCTCAGGAGAGCAAAACTGATCAAATTCCACCATACATGGCCATCTGTGGCTCCTGGGCACAGGGAGAGGCTCCACAGTCGCTTGGGGCTGGTGATGGGTCCTGAGGGAGCAGCCCCAGTGAGTATATTTCTATTTACATATAGCATATGTACAGGGGGAAGCCTCTTCTACCAGTACGTGAAAAATCCCTCCAGTCATACTAACTGTTGTATGCTGGATCCTGCCTTGTATTCACCTCATCAAAGACACAGTGGATGTGAGCAGTGACAGAACTACATGGGCAGCAAGTGCAGGATTCAGCAAGGTTGGGATGTTCCTAGCAGCATTTGATAAGGCTGGAAGATCTACTGTTTTTTTACTCTGTGTGTCTGTGTGTGTGTGTGTGTGTGTGTGTGTGTGTGTGTGTGTGATGGTGCAAGCAATAAAACATTTTCTGTGAAGCACAAGTTCTTTGTAAACCAGCAGTAGGAATAAATGCAACAAATAAATGGGCTCATGGTAACAGAGACTAGTAGGCAATGCTGTTGGAAAGTTGTGAGAATTCAAGTTCATTACTCAGTTTCTCTGTATTTGAAGGCCACTTTTCGTTTGTGGTGAAATCTCCCACCCCCTCCCCCTGACTAGTCACATATTTCACACGGTGTTGTGTTGCTTTGCACTTTCCTACTACGTATGCTTGCTGGTTGAAACAGGGAGCTTAAGACAGGTCCATGCACTGCTAGATCCAGCATGATTTACGCTTTCATAAAATATTTACAAGCTATTTTTTTAATCCTCACATAATTCAGCAAACTTCAGCCATGGAGGTACTGACTTACCCACCACCAGCAAAGAGCACAGCCTCTGTATCCACACGCTGCTTTGCTGTCACTCATGCCCTTGTCCCTTTTGCTCCTCTTTGCCTTAAAGGTTCCCTGTCTTGCCAAGTGACTGTGATGGCTGGTCCCTGGCCATTCCTCTATGTCTTTGTGCTCCTGAAAGACGTCCTTCTCTGAAACCAACCTGTTGGGTGCTGGCAGTGTGTGCGTCCCCCACCCATCAGGCTTCTAGCGGGAGCCCTTTTACGGTCTAAACTCCTAATTTACCTGGCCTCTCCTGGGAGCAGGAAAGAGAGTGTTTGGAAATGGTCCATGGCAGATGATTGCAGCACAGCGGGGATAAATGTAGTAGGAAGCACTTTGCCCAAGGGCTGTTTCCTATAGAAAGGTCCTTCTTGCAAAGCAAGGTCCTTCAAGCAAAGGCTGAGGCTGTCAGTGCTGCATGTGCAAATCCTGGAGCACAAGAACAGCAGCTGTGTGTCCGCTCTGTGGTGCAATGAGCTGAGGATAACTGGTTTGACAGTGGATGACTCCAGCAGAGCATTGTTCTTCTAAAAAAAAAAAACACCACAAAAAATAGGCCAGAAGATGCGATTTTTGTTTATGAGAATGTTGTTTCAGTTTTTGATGTAAATTATTAAGACACAGCCTTGTTTGTATTGTTTCTTCTGGGTACCCAAGGGTCTAGAATTGCTGTAGACTTAAACAAGTGGAAACGGAAAGAGAAGCTCAGCGTACCTGTGGGACAAGGAGTCAATGTTTGGTTATGGGAACAGTAATATTCATGCATTAATTTAGGTGTGAAGAGCTACAGATCCTGTTAGAGAGCAGCACTAGCTGGATTTGTAGGCATGACCTGCTTCTTTCTACCCACGATCCCTGCCAGAATGCAGCCCCTCGTGGTCACTCTGCCCTACCTGTCCCAGCACTCCTGCCTTCCCATCCCTCGGCTGCCACAACCCCAGCTGTCAAAGCTTGTTCTGCAGCTCAGCACAGGAATCTTGTGTCTCCTTCCCCACCCCCCTGCTCTGCCTTCTCCCCAGCAAAGGTGATGCTGCTCCTCTGTAGTGGCTAATCCTGCCACAGCTCTAGTTTGGCCTCTGCTAAGCCCTCTCCTAGTGCTTGTCCAGAGCAGTGACAGATCTCCTGAAGTACGAAATCAATGCCATCTCCCAGGCTCTTTTTCTTCCCTTTTCTACCGGAGCACCCCTTTGGCCTTGCTTCTCTTACTCACCCAACACAGCTCTTCCAGCCTCAGCTCTCATGCTGGGATACTGCCCAGCCCAGTTGCTTCAATACGTTTTTCACCTTATAATGTCTCCATTAGCCTCTAACACTCCCTCTGGTTCTTGTCTCCTCCTCTCTGCTGCATGAGCTGGGCTTTTTATTTTTCCTCACGTGCACACATTTGACACATGCAGTTGTTTATCCCCATTTATTTGAGGCAGGCTCTACTTCAACTTTGCTCATCTCCTACCACCACTGTCGACTTCACCCACTCAGTTCTCGGCAGTGTGAAGGCATTTAGCAGATTATTTCTTCTTTTCTTCCTCACGTTTGTTCTGATGAAATGTAATAAGCTGTGCACAGATACTGGCTGTGCTTTCATCTGCAGAGCTCTGTGCAGAAACTTTGGTGAATCAGAATTAAAATGCAATCTTGCTAGCAACCCTCTGCTCCCCAACTTCTCAACAATGACTATTGTCTGAAGGCTTTATTGAGCTGTATGGAATCATCTTTTACTGATAGGACCAGAACATCCAAACTCCTGGGTATAAACAAAGACACTGACGCACACCATCAGTTTGCCCCTTTATTTTTTAAAAATGAAATAGTCAAAGTACTTTCTTTTTCAAATATCGACACATAATATATTAACTTTCAATATTTACAGCGTGTTGCTGGGATGTTCTTGTAGAAAATGCATGCTTCTGGTCTGAAATGCAGAGCAAAACGCATCAGACCATTTAACTGCAGCCATATAACATAAACCTGTACAGTATCCAGTCACTATTCAGCACAGGAGTTAGAGCAGGAATAAAAAAATTGGGATCTATTGTTTCCTAGCAACGAGGCTGAGGCCATTATAACACAATTTCTGTAAGATCAGAACCTCTAACTGGTGTTAGACAGAAAGTGAAGATCTTGGCATACATTGTAAACATTTGTACTGTTGATGAGAAAGCTAAAAAGGAACGTTACTTTGACATATATTGTATGCTATGCTTCTCTTCCTCATTTATAGACACTTCTGCCTGATGAGTATGAAGATTTTAATGTTTTATCATGGTTCATACAAGTAAAATACTGTCAAGGACACGATCTGATATACTAACATTTATTAAAAGGCTAAAGTCCATCACGAGATCTAAGGAAAAACTTGAAATCGTCAAACACGTTTCCTTAGACAAATAATGGCAGGTGACAAATGCCCGGACAAATCCACAGTAAGTCCGACTCCACTGTTCCCAGTTTCTGCCGAGAAGCAATTCCTCTGGCAGTCAGGGTGCTTTCAACCTGGTCATGTTTAAATAACAGTCATCATTGACAGGGAAAACCTTTACAGCTGTTGATGGCAGCCTGATCTGAGTGTCACTGTGCCTGATTAGCTGTGTTATGGCAAATCCCCTCAAGTAAGCCAACACCCTGCTGGGGATCTGTCAGTTTCTTTTTGCTCAGGCTAAACCAGGAGCTTCTTTGCCTAAACCACTTTCCCCTTTGGAACTGCACCTTGGCTTCCAGCAGCACCCATCACCATTGCTCCTCTTGGAAAAGCTGCTGCTGAGCAACCTGAGCCCTGGCCATGGTGGAGCTGGGGCTCGGTGGGCAGGGGAGTGCAGGGCTGGGGCATCAACAGCGGCTTCGGGAGCACTCATGGCCAAAAAGAGTGGCCATGTCTACCTAGCTAGTGTACAACTGAGAGGATGTTAGAGAGCTCAAACCAAACAGCTAGGATGTGTATAACAAGATGCACATTGACCAGTTCATATATATTTATTTGGCTATGTTCTACATAGATATCTATATCTATATATATATATATTTATACCTTTGAAATGTTCTAGATCTGCTAAATAAATATGAAAGCAAAGGAAACATTACTTCTACACACTGGATCTCATAAAAAATATAGCACGTGTTTCTCATGGTAGGTACTTTGCTACAGGATAGTGTGCAACAGTGGTATTTTATTTCATTTTATTATTTTATTTTATTATTTTATTTTTCCCATTTTCAAAGCCTTGTTTGCAGTGCAGAATGCTAGCATCAAATTATCCAATCTAAATAACAGTAAAAATTTTCATGCTGTTTTTTGTTTTTCTCATTTGGGTCTCTAGGCTATAGTGCAAAACAAAAAATGGAAAAAAGAAAAGAAAAAGAAAAAAGAAAGGAAAACTACAAAAATACCCCAAACCAAACCCCAAAACCCCCCAAAAGCCAACGAAAACCAACCAACCAACAAAAACAAAATCACACAAAAGCTCCAAGACTGAGAAATTGGTCTAACTACTAGGAAAAGAAAAAATGGAGACTGAAATATTCCCTGCCTCCATCTGAGGTTGCTCATGAACAAGATGGTACAAAGCTACTTGTTTGCTTAATTCTCACAAATCACTGCTGGCTGGCCCACATGTAGCTATGAGTCCAGTCTCCGGTGCTCTTCCAGTAAAAACTTATTTCTTTAGCACTGTCATCTCCACACAACACTTACATTTAGTTTCCTAAATTTCTGAAAGCGTTACGATGAAGGCATTTTGCTATTTGTAACCGGGCCACGTAATGCAATGTGATTCTTCATACATCCATAATCACACAAGAAATATTATTCAAAAATGCACCTTAGATTGCACCCAGGAACTGGGAAAATGCCAAATCTACTTTCAGAGACAGACTTGTAACACATTTCACTCTTCGACCTTTTGGCATAATATGAGAACAACAGTAATCAAGGCAGTATTAAAAACCACAGCTGTAGGTAATACAAAGTGCATTTCCTGCATATAATACAAATATAACTTTAAGAAACTAAAGGCACAAGCTAACTAAATATGTATTACATACTAGAAATGCACAGTTCAAGGTAATTCTAAGAACTTCAAATATTAGTTTAGAATGGATATTTAAAGCAGTTTGAAAATGATCCTCATTAGTGAATTGCAAAAAGTATAATTGCTTAAAATATAAGTAAAATAGACTCTAATATTGACATCTTGGATCAGTGATAAAATACATCATCACGTTTATGAATGCACTCTCTATATACAACTCATAAATTATTCTTCCATTGATTAAAAGCATATTAGAGGCTCAAGGAGTTGAAGGTCCATTTTTAGGCTGGTGTGGAGGTATTCAAATTCTCCGTGATTGTATGGAAAATTACAGAAATCAGAGCTGTCAAACCTGGATGTTGTCAGCTCCCAGTTCTGTACGTTAGTTAATGATGAGCCCAATCAAAATGTGTATGTGCAGATTTTGGTCCACGATCCCCTCTGGCTGGGGAGTTGAGGGTGGTTTCAGGGGCCAGGCTCTCGCTCAGCCTGATCCTGCACCCTCAAAGCTGTGCTGGCTCCTGGGGGAGCAGGAGTCTGGAAAGAGATGCTAATGGTGTGAGGCTGAGACTCAAAGTCAAAACTCTGAGGGTGTTTGGGTCTCAGGTGCCAGTTCAGGCTCATCTCTAACTTTGGTACAGTCTGCTCCACTTGCCCAAAAACAAGGGAAAAAAAAGAAAATTGTAAAGAAAGGGAGAAAGACAAAGAAAGCAGTGTGTTGGCTTCAGTAAATGTGAGCAGAAATTGTTTCAATATACTTACTATGTCTGTTTTGAAAGAAATGTGCAATAACATCACTGTTACGGATACACAGGCTCTATAACAAGACTTCTAGCTCCCTCCGAAAGTCAGCAAAGAAAATCTGCTTACTCATCCCTCCCCACCCTGTGTGCCCTCCCCACCTCCCAGTAACGGGGTCTTTTGAAAATGACAAGCTGAAAGAAGGATCACCTACTCTGCTATGAAATAACTGTGCCAGCAGCACATGATACCTTGGGAAATAAAAATTCCTGTCCATGCAATACAATGCTTTTCTATGTGCTCTAGATATTGAGCTGAAAATTGAAGAGTCATCCCCAAAATGTTCTATGGTTATCAACATATTTACTATCCACACTTAGGTTCATCAACTCCCAACCCACTAATTTTCTTCAGACTCAAAATGATGCATAATACAACAGGATTATTAATTTGAGATGAAAAGGCGGCAATGCCTGAGCCCAGCAACACTGCGATTTCCAAATGATCTATGAAAAGACAAGTCCTGGCCCAACGACTACAGATAGGTCTGATCCTGCCCTCCCAGCTGGGTGACCAGGATTGTCCCCAAAGCACCAAGTAAAAGCCCGGTTTGTACCATGCTGCCAGTGGGGAGGCTTCTGTTGACCACAGTGCTCACAAAGCCCTTCTCTGGCCACCTCTGATGCTTGGTTGAAGCACAGCAACATGCTGCCACCCTGCACCCTTCTGCCAGGAAGATGGATGTAGGAAGAGAGCAGATGGGCAGCTCTACCTGTGCTGCTGGACTCCAGCATAACCCGTTAATGAGGGAAACCTTGGGAGAGAGGCCCCCACATGCTAAAGTCTAGGCAATGTGGTGTTCATTACTGAGAGGCTGAGAGATGGCTACAGATGAGTAAATCTAAAGGCCATTTGGCAGGCTTTTACTTACTGTATTCGACACAGGTCAGGTTTCCCAGGTTTGAAAATCCCTTAGACCACAGCTGTGAGGAATGACATGTGCAGGGTTGGTGAGCAGCTATGAAGTTTCCATACACAGTCTGGTTTCTATATGCCATCCCTTGAACTTATGGGACATCTCACCAGGACAAAAACTACCTGGTAAGTAGGGGTTGCAGAATCAGGCTCTGTAACCTTCTAAACAATTGGTGAATTATTAAATCAACAACAACAAAAAAGTTGTGTTTCCTTAGAAGGCAGCAGAGCAGCAGCGCTCTCCCCGACCCCGCAGGGCTGTGCGGTGTCACCCTGGGTGCCTGGTGCGCAGGTCGCGCTGCTCAGCTGTCAGGACTCTGCCTCTGAAATTTTTGAATACTGCCACACAAGAACTAAAAATCGTCACTGTCATCTCTCAAAGAGTTAAATGAACAATATTAAAATACCATCTTCTGTCACATTTAAAGGCAGTTGGATATGTTTTTTTCTGCTATATTTATATATACAGAGTTCTGATCTAGAAAAACCAATACAATAAACCATTTGACGTTTAAAAACAGGCAGTCTTTGGTGACGCAAAGGCAGAGATTTTCTTTGTTACCTTCTGCCTATTTCACTCTGTCTCATAAAGTGAATATTATTGGCACTGTCAGAAAGTTCGAGATACTGCTCCACAGATAAAACAAAATATCCATCGTAGCCTTGTACTCGCCCGGTGCTTAAAAGCTGCTGTTTCTCTCCATCTGTCCATGCCCTAATGCCTTCTTCCCCTTCCTGCAGCCGCCTCTGCTCCTTAGTCCAGGCCTGAGCAACAGCTCTCTGCCTGGCTATTTCTAACACGTGGTTTTTCTCTTCTTCCACCGTTGTTCCATACCGCACATTGAAGCAGAGCGCACCGTGCTGGAGCTGGATGTCAGCAAAGCGTCTAGTCCTCCCATTGATCACGGAAGTCATCTGTGACACTGTTACGTTGACACCATTCTCCAAGATGCGTCGTCCTCCTGTGTTACCGATTAAGGCCAAATCTTCTTCCAAAGACCCCAGCTTGATGAAGTAATGCGTGTCCCGACCGTCTATGGTGAAGTGCAGGTTCTCCAGATAGTGAGCGTTGTTGAGGATGGCAGCAATACGCCGGCTGTCCTCGTTAGCCACGCCTATAATGTCAGCTGTCACTATACCATCCTTTATAGCAAACTTGATGCCTTTTCCAAATACTGAAGGAACAGCTGCAAATCTTGGTTGCTTCACTCCCTCATAGCACTTGCCATCACTATACCTGGGTGTCATAGGAAGTTGATCCAAGGATATAAAGTTCCGGAGTTGCTTTTGCAGCTCACACTGAATACCAAGGACAGTCTGGAAAAGAAAATACCAATAAAGTTTGCAGACTAGCACCTTGCAGTTCATTATAGTGTCTCACAGACCCTACTGACCACTTAATTGCTTACAATGGATCTTCAATTTTTGTGGAAAACACTGTGCACATCTACAGAGCCTGGTATAGGCTCAAGCTTTTTAATCACCTACAGTATTGCTTTCTATCTCCTGGATTCTTTAATTTCTTGAAATCAAGTGCAAAATGTGTTTATCACAAATGCTATATTCATATTCATTCTTCCTTTCCCCCCCCCCTTCCTTCCTTCCTCCTTGAATTGTTCCTTTAATGGCTGGTCTTTTGACTCTTAGGCAGCTCAAAGTTGTCCTCTTTCTCATGATTCTATGCTAAGTCTATATGCATCTAATTATATCTTCTGTGAAACAGCAGTAAAGATTTTCTATAGCCCTTTCTGTAAGGAAAGCAGGCTGTGAAGGTCTCAAGACACCAGAACAATTGGAATCTTGCAAGTACTTCAGATCTGTAGATCTTTCTCCCCACTGTAGCTAAAGAAACCTTGACTCCAACCATCTGTTTTGTCTTTTTAACACCGTATCTGTCACTATACTTCTGTGTCTTTGTAATACCTTCTTTGACATCTCAGTGATGATTTTACATGGACATGCTCCTGCAACTAGAATCAGCTCTGGCCCTCTGCATTTTGTGCAGTCATTTGTGCACAGGAAAAATAATGTGTTAAATGCTGTGAACATAAACTCACACCACTTTATACTTCCTTTCCATGGCTACACTGGAGGAAAGGCATCTTTCTCTCTTGTCTTTGCAAAGCCATATTTCTTTATTGACAGATGCTTGTATGGTCAAATGGGAAACTCAAATGCCTGCTCAGAAGATCAGTAGTTGGTCCTATTGCAGTTACTTTGTTAAACCCTGACAATGGCTGCATGGCTCTTCTTCATTGAAAATAAGCCCTGGAGGTTTACAGACACTCTTACAAATCTATAGCATTTCTGTTTTCCCACAATAATTATGCAGAGGTAGAGATTCATAAAGCCATTTATACCCTCAGAGATTTTGAATCTCTTCTGGCACCTCTGCTGACAAAGATGAAAATCTGTTTTCTTAATTTTTTCATTCCACAAAGTGTTTTTTGTATTTTTTTCAATTTTCACAGAACTTCTTACCCTTTTGCCTATCCTGCCCTTCCAATTTGGTTTCTCTGTAAAAAGTTCCTTCACTGTACTGCTAAAAGTTTCTCCTTCAAACTCTCTTTCACTCTGATGCCAGTGCATAACTGACAACATTGAAGTCCTAGCATGATTAGGCTACTTTCCTTGCCTTTGATATTTTCTAATAAAATTCCTTACTTGAGTATTAGAAGAAGCTGAACAGAACAGTTTTGCTGACCTTTCCAGGATCCCACTCTTGGGTTTTTGTTTGAAGCTGTAGAAGTTCGTATGTTGTCTCCAAAGCTTCTATCTCTGGTTTTGGGAATCCAGGCAGCACATTATGCAGCTGGAAACCAAACAGCTCTAGCCAACTTCCAATGTCTACAAAACAAGAAAAACATGCTGGCAACAAGGCACATAAATCCTAGAAAAAGCAAGAATAGTCTGCAGAAGTTCCAGCTCTGCAGAATTAATGATTTCACATCAATTTATGTTTTCAGTGCTGGTTACAGCATTTATTGTAGCAAACAGATCATTTGATTACAAAGCATAGCTATATTCAAATCAATGGTGTACCTTCTAACAATTTATAATAGAAAAAATTCAAATGAAGCTGCCTCTGCGCTTCTCCTAATTTTAGCACTCAGAAAAGCAGGAGAAACAACTATTAATTATTTTCTTGGTTGCCATAAAGGCTAGAGAAAACAGATCAAGCTCAGTAAGATGTTATCTAGTAAGGAAACAACTTCAATATATGAGCCAAATAGTAATTTTGAATGTAAGCAAAAGATTTATTGAGTCTCAAATCCATACCACAATTTGATTAAAGTTGTGTTTTCATGGGAAATGTGTTACTTTTACCTGTTGTATATTTAGCAACATCTTGGATTCTGCCAACTGGGTAATTATTTTCAAACGAGTAGAGATTAAATGGTTGTGGGACAGCATTCAGGTGTTTCCATATATGGTGATTTGGTGTTGTCCACCGACCAGCAATGACATCATAGTCCCGCTGACCCAGATGAACTAATTTAGTAAGAGAATCATAGAGCCCTCCATGAAAACCAATGATAACCTCAAAATCGGGATTAGTGTCCTGGTAGATCTCGCCATATGGGGTGTACAAAATTTCTTTTATGACTTGGCCCCGACTGCTAAATATAGCTAGAGGTGTTCCAGTGTTATCACAAGCAACATAATATTCTTCTCCACTGCTTAATTCCATTGCAATCAGATGACCTTGAAGATCATAATATAGCGATGTTATTTCTGAGCTAGTATGGTTGTACAGATGAGTTACTCTTATTGGGTTGGAGAGATCAGCATAGAAGAACTGTAAATGTTGCCCTAGGCTTGATTTGCTTGCAACTCGTCTTCCAAGGCCATCGTAACAGTATTGCACAGTCCAGCCAGATACTTTGTTGTACGCTTTGCTCAGCAGACCGTTAGAGTTGTACTCAAAGATCTCATTGCCTCTTTGCCTGAGAAAACCATCTTCATCCATTTTATATTGAATTTCTCCAAGTCTGGTAATGCGATCTCTTAGATCATATCTCAGAGGAGTGAGGCGCGCACTGTTTCCATGGCTCAGCAAGTTGATGTTGCCGTTAAGGTCATAGCTGTAGCGCCACTGGGTCTTGTCATTCACAGACACAGTCTGAAGCTGACCATCAGCATCATATTCATAAAAGTATCTTGTTATGTTGGCATCTACACCTACGCGAATATCACAGATCACCATGCGGCCCATATTATCATACTGGATGGTCATCCAGTAAGCGATGGACTTGAGAATTTCGTATTGTACTTCAATCACCTGCCCATTCGCACTGAAGATTTTGGTATGCTTCATCACAGTGGTGGTTATAACTTGGTTTAAATCATAATTAATGACACTGAATTTTCCAAATTGTTCGGTCCTGCCAGAAACATCGACGTAACGGTACAGATCTATGGGGAGAGGCGTCTCGTTGATCATGGCCTGCATGCTCGTGACACGGAAGTTGTTATAGCTGTAGTCAAACCTGGCATTTACGAGCCCTTCTTCACTAAACCTGAAAATCTGGCGACCAATAAGTGGACCTGTCCAAAACAGAGAGGGAAAAGAGGAAAAGCAAGAAAAATAATTAATTATATCTTACTTAACCTACATGTCTAGCACAGACAAGTGATGAACTCAGATGTACCCTTAAGCCTTACTGCTACTCAGTAGCAGTCTGACAGTCTCAGAAAATGTCATTAAGAATATGTTATTCCCTCACAAAACTTTATTAATGCTTGCTCTACAAAATATTTATATTTTATTAACATCTGTTTTATCTATGTTTATTAGCGTCTCCTATTTTATTAATAATTATGATTTCTATTTGCTTAGAAGATAATTCTAAATTTATTTTACATGGTGGCTTCTTCCCTCATATAAATAGTCCTTTTGAATTTATGTTATACTATGGAATAAACAGGGAAACTTGAAAATACAAACAATAAAACAACCGGATTTAGTATTTAGCAAATATCCATGCGGTGGAATAAAAACAATCGAACGTTGTAAGAGCTATTCCATATCAAGCAACAGAAGGAAAACTGTATTTCAAATGGGACAGCTATATGTGCCTATGGACATAGACAGAAGAGACATACACATACATTTTTCTATGGAAACATAAAATAGAACTTCTAGACATAAAAACAATGGAATTTCTTGCTAGGTAAGTGCAGAATCAGGGCCAAAAACTTTAGCAAAGTAGTCACAGTTCCACAAACCTGTTTGCCTGTATCTGATGGTACAGATGAACCCATCATGCATTAAGTGTATTGTTTTAATAACCCCAGAAGACTCCTCATAGGTGAATGTGACTTGAGTAGTATCATAAAGGATCTCAGAAAGTCGGGACTGTTTGGTGTACTTGTAAAGGACTCTGCGTCCTGTCCCAGGATAGAGTGTTTGCAGAAGCCGTCCATCTCTGGTGACGTCCTGGATGAAGGCTGCGCTGCTGTCTGGAGGGGTGTAGATGTTGCGGTAGTAGCCGACGGACAGCATGGTCTGCAAGGCATGGCGCACCATGCTGGGCATGGTGACCGAGAGCAGGTAGTCAGACTGGTCGTACTCAAAGATGTAGCGGCGCTGGCTGTGCAACAGGAGCATCACGGACTGCAATCAGACAGGAATGGCAGCATAAGTGACTGATCAAACTAGCCATTATTCATCTAATGAGTGCCTTAAGGTTAAGGAAATGCTGAAACAACCAGCCGCTCTGGTCGTTTGCTCTTCCTCTCTTCTGTACAAGGCCAGGTGAAACTTTCAGCTCCAGGAGACCTGTCTGGCAAGGTGGTACAAAACAGGAGGAGAATAATAATAAGTCTAGAGGTAAGGCCCTCCAAACTGGAAAGCAGATGTGGCTCTCAGTAGCATTTCAGCCTCATGCTGACTTACTATGTTGCTTTGAAATATTTAGGTCATCCTCCCAGGAAGCAAAAACAGAGGGAAACTCTTCCTCACACACAGGCAGAGCATCTGCACCAGCAGATGTTTCTAGGAGAGGTGAAAAGGGGAAACTTTCAATGGTGTGTACAAGGTGTTCAGCTTTTATTTGCACTCTGCATATCTCTATCACAGACCTACGCCTTTTTCTGCATGTCTTCTATTAAAGGCACATGGCTCCAGATGTCACTGTATCTCCATACTTACAGATGGACAAAAATAGTGTTTGGTGTGACTGCTTCTATGTCTGGTTTGAAACGTTTACAAAGAATATAATTTCTACACAAGTACTTGATACTTGTCCTGTGCTGCTTAACCGTGGGCTGGTGGGTTTGACTGGCAGATGAATATGCAAGCATGGCAGGCATTTTTCTATGTAAATTTAAAGTCTGGGTTCTGTAAACTGTTTCACCAGTCATGTGCAAAGCCACAGAGTCACAAGAGCACAGTGAACAGTCACCACTGAAACAAGCATAATGAAAACACAGAATGACAATGTATGGGGGAAATTTGTAGCCTTGCCCCTGCTCCACTGGACCAGAGCACTGCATGTCCCTGCCCACTGAGCTCAGACACAATGCTCACAGTGCACAGTCCTTGGCTCACAACCCAGACCCACCAGGCACACAAGCAAAATTATCAGGCTTCTGCATCATTGAGGCATCATGCAAAGCAAAGTCTTGTGAGGAACACTGCGACTGCTTTTCCAGAAAGCAGTGGGGAAAGAAATCAAGAGAAAAAACAGAAAAACAAACAACAACAACAAAAAAAAAAGGCTTTTTTGCCCCTCTAAACTGAGTGCTTCCTGGGAAAGAAACACTCAGAGATCAGCCCAGCAATGTGTTAGGTAACACTGGCCCTGAGTCACTTTGCTCTGACAAATAACTCAAGTGCTTATTCAAAAGACAGGCTAAGCCCTGGCCATCCTCTCTGCACTCTCGACCCCCTGCCGTCACAGGATGTATTTCTTCCTGCCGCTGGTGAAAGACATCTGCCACCTGTACACCAGCCAGAGATCACCAGCGTATGACACTTGCAAGTTACCCTCTGCCAACTGGTGATGCCAGACCTCTACACTGAGCTTCTTCTGATCCCTTTATTGCTGGGCTGCCAAGCATTTCTAACACACACACAGTGTTTATTTGGTTTTCACCTTCAGTCAAGAGTCCCCAGTCTGCAGTAAACCACTGGCTGAACTCTCTCCCAGCACCGATGTGACGCCTCTCTCTATATACTGCTCCCGAGCCTGTTTTTAAGCTGTCTGCCACTGACAGAGTATGAATAACAAGATCAGAAACATCTCTAATATAACTTTAGTGCCCCTGTGTGCTATTTTTACAGCACTTTGTGGCCTTTCCACTTTTGTCCAGGATAGTAAAAGGATAGACAGTTACAAAGGTTGGAGCCTTAGTATCCTCTCTAGCCTATTAGACAATATCATAAAGAGAGAAAAAAAATAATTTCCAATTCATACTAATAACATTACAATAGATTTTCCAACTCTTTGCACAAATTGGATTCTAATTGTTTTAAAGGATTTCAGAGGGTAGCTCATAAAACATCCCAAAAGCTGTCATTTTATAAAAGCAACCACAGCCTGGTCAACCATGTCAAGATTGATGCCACATGGTGTACAGACAAAACCAGCCAGTGGCAATTGCATGGAGCTCCATTGGGAGTACACAGAAATGCTGAGCCTCACCACTAGATGTCAGTTTTGTCCAATACACGCCCACACCTGCTCATCTACTTGGGTTGCAAACGGCAGGATTTTGGAAGAGAGCTTGGGAGTATTCAGACTTTATGACACCATCAACTAATTGAGGAAAGTGACCAAAACCAGAGGAGCTGAATCTCATCCGTAAAAAATATATTTGCAGTGCTACTGTCATAGTGCTTCCTAAGACCTAATTATTTGAGCTAATTATGGAAGGAGTAGAGAGTTTTGAAGATGCACAATTAACTCATCAAGTGCAAAAAAAAAAAAAAAGAAGAATTAAATCACTATGAATTGGAAGTGAACTATGTAATTGATTTTTTGCTAAAAGGAATCATTGGGTCTTACAAGGTTTCAGACAACTTTTAGCAATCATTACATAATTAACACAATGAGTTATTGACTTTAATGGAACCACAAAAATGATATTTCAATGTCTAATTTTGACCATGAATTCATCTTTCTTTGGCAGAAGGAATAAACAGTGATGAAAGTACATTAAATAGCTAGGTGATTATGTTCATGGTGTGACTTTCAATCATATTAATGACTAGTTACAGCATGACCCAAGCCTGCTACCTGAACCAGTAAGCTTTTGCCATTTGCTTCTACAGGATCAGAATTTGGACACTTGTGCAGAATTCCAGAACAAAAGTTTTAAGCTGTGTGACTATATTTATAAGTGTATCATAAACTAAGAACAGACAAAATGGCTTGGAAAGAGAAGAATTATGCATCTTTCCAAAATTGTGGTTCATTAGACCCAAAGAAAAGATATCTCCAAAGGTTACATTGCCCAAATATTTAAAAGCTGTACTGCCTGTTTACTTGCAATTTGCAGAAGTGCATACAGGCAAAAAGAAACCTTGACAAATTTATCTGAACCAAACTTCTGAAGCTTCTAGGGTTTGCCAGTCTTGTTCACAGACGGAAGAACTGTACTGCCTGCATGCAGACAAGGAAGGAATCCCATTTTTATGCAGTCTCCAGTCTAAATATTTTTTTTTCCCTCTGGATTAGGTTTAAATTTTTGGAGGATCAGGTTTAAATATATTCAAAATAAGTACAGAGAAGTTTATCTTAAAAGTACACATTTGGAACTTTCAGATATATAAATAACTTCAAAGTGGATGGATTTCCTGTGTGTAATACCCCCTATCAGTTTTACCTCACCTGCCCTCTCCTAGCCTTTCCTTGTTTTTAACAGGGTCAAAGAAAATGTTCTGCAAACTTAGGGTACATCTGATAGTCTAAGATGTTGCTAGTTAAAAAAAAAAAAAGTCTGAAAGGACACTGAATACAATTTCATACTAAGTTATGAAAGCTTTAAAAATAAATATAGGCTTTTTGGTTTAGAGAGACAAGGTGATAGCAAACAAGATGTTCCTACAGATGAATGAGATGCTGTTCCTTCTTAGTCTGTACCACATCTATTCCCCTCTTGTGACTATTACCTATAGACATAAATGAAAATTACAATGCTCAGGCAATTTAGACACAAAGTCACTATAAAAGTACAGTAATAACTCATATTAATATTCCCCCCCACTCCCAAATAGCTCTCATAAATACTGAAGCAATCTTTCTCTTCACAGAATCAATCCCTTTTTACAGTGCAGAACTGAGTAGGTGCAAGCTTGTACAAGCTGGCTCGCAATTTTGGCTTAAAGGAACTGTGTTTGTGGGAGGAAACAGTTCCTTTTCAGTGACTTTATATTTTTGACTACGCTATACAGAGCGGCAACATGTTTTTCAGCAGTGAGAGTCTCCTTTGTTCACTTAAACTTGGACTGAAACCAAGAAGTCATTTCTACCTACCAATTAAATCTGAGGTGCTAATAACTATCTTCAGAACTAAATGATGGCAGGCCTGGACTGATGACATGTAGGTCTAAGCATGTCCAGAGACACATTTATCTAGTCACGTAATTGTATGCCTTTTCTATTTAAAACGTCTTTGACACTCTTGCAAGAGATAGCATTATAATGTGGTTCACAATATAGTGACTAAATCAACACAAATACTTTTGCCTTAGGACAACAACACACTTTTTAAATGATTTACCTTTTCTAAATATGTGTAACTCCATATTTTACCATCTGCCCATGTTCTGGAAATTATGTTCCCGCTTGGATCATACTCCATTTTCTCAGTCCAGGTTCCTCTTTGGATATAGGTGACTAATCCAGAATGTGAATAAGTGATGTTGACCTCATTGTACTTGCTGATGGGTGACCATAAAATTGGGCGTCCTGTCTGGTCATACATAATCCGAAGAGTGAATTTGCGATGATCATCATAAATCTTTCCTGTTCTTGTTACATGATCAAAGTCAATGGAGAGCAGGTTTCTGTTGTGGGCCTAAACACAAAGATACATTAAGGTAAGAAAACAGTACCTCTTCATCACACCCAATGCAAACATTACTCTGCCAGCTCTAATCAAAATGTGCAGTGGTTTAACAGTATGATGGTGAAATTAGGTCTTATCAAAGACAAGAAAACAGAAAAATATTCAGACGAGAGACAGGAGGTCCAAGAAACAAAACGCTGCTTGCATTTGGTATTATTATACTTAGCATCACTAGATGCTTCCTGTTTCCATGTGGTAAACCCTCACCTCCTACTTTACCTTTTCCTAAGTCTTTCTTCTTTCTTCCCAACTTTCATCTCTCTGTGGGTAGAAACCTTTTGACTCCAGCCAAAGATGTGCAGTTAAGCTCACTAATTAACAAGCATATCCTATCTCATATCCTCTTTCTTAAGCTCTGTTAATGTTGACAGGTCAGCTATTGCTCTGGGGTAGCTCACACTAGGTTGCATACCAATGCTGCAAAGGCACAGACTGTGGTTGCATCTCTGGAAGACCCTGCTCACCAGCACCCTCATATGTTGTCACAAAACCAGCCCACCCCAGAGCTCATGAAAGCCAGCAGCACCAGTGCCTGATTCCAGCACTTGTTGCTTGTTCCTTGTTTTAGGTTTCCCAGCATATTAGGGGCCTGCAACATTTGTTAAGTTCCACTGTGTCCGATAGACTAAGGGGAAAGACTGTGACACAATCTGTTAACTTTTATGGTCCAGAAGGACAATGCAGAGGGACAGCCCACTTCTCAGTAAACCATGTTCAAAGCTAAGCAAGATTCATGAAGACAAAACACATTTATCCAGTACTTTCATCATCTACCTTGTTACATCACACAGTCTCTGGGCAATCACCGTTAAATTCCATTTGAATCAGAGATATAATTTAGGGAGCTGTAAGATATTGTTCATTGACTTTTTTCAGATCAATGCTCATATTAATCTATTGCATTTTATCTAATCACTTATATTAATCTATTCCAATTAATAAATTCCTTACAGCAGAGATGATGGCAGTGCAGGTGTTAGCTCAGTGCACAGCACAGGACTTGCTCCTCATTGAGACCTGGAGGCATAGCCGTAAAATAAATCGTTAAGAATACCTGTTTAATAATTCAAGCTGGGATCATATGGTGGTAATGATTAGAAAGAACTTTTTTTTTCTTTCCCCATTCTGTTTTTAGATACAAAATAATTTGAAAATCTAGAAGAAGCAGGTGTTCTTTCTTCAACTACCATTCCTGGGGTTTTATATACACATATGTCTCACTTTAATAGTGTTCATTTACAATAGCTGTAAAATACCCATATAGCCCTGTAGACTGCTTGTAACTATTACAATTTATGCTCTAATGATAGTTAAGGAGCCCAAGTAAAATGTGATGCTCAGTTCAACTATATTTGCTTATATAAAGTCTGATGGATTAAGTTTATTATAATACATTTCCTTGCAAACTTCTTGCCACTTCTGAAAGTAAACACTCTTGGTGGTAAAACAACTGAAAAGCAAGCAGGGGATATACCCTGGCTCATATTCATTTACTGTCTATGCACATATTTAATGTTCTTATTGTTATTATTATTATTATTGTAGAATGGAGTTAGGAGAAAGAAAATTGCTTGCAATCTGAATTACAGGGACAATGCAACAAATAAGATTGAAAATCAGAGGCAGAATTAGCAATGAAGTGGATGGCAGCAGTATTTGGAAGCTCAGAATTAAAATAAGGTTTGGGTGGAAGCCATTACTTCCCTTATATTCCACATTTTATGTCTCATTTCTTTATCATATTAGATTTAAATTAAATGTAACACCCTTCTCAGGCCAAGGCAGGGAAATAAGGAGGTAGGAGGCCTCATTTCAATGTTGTCACTGAAAAGCTGATTTCAAATGCCATTGGCTTCCGATGGGATGACTCCTCCAATGCACATACAATGTTGTTAGGAGCTGCTGTGAGAGTCTGGAGTTCATGTGTTCCCTTACAAGCCAGGGAAAATTGGTTTCTGAAAGCAATATCAGGTCAGAATTTCAGCTGATGAAAATGGGGAGAAAATTTGTCTGACTTCAATAATAACATTAGCAGTGCATAAAAAGATAAATTTATTATATATGTTTAAGCAATTGTTGAGTCTACTTCCCTTAGTTTCATAGCTAGAATTTTGCAGCGTAAATAAGCACACAAATGTGCATTTTGCAGGGCTACAAAGATGACTGGAGGAATAGAACATCACTCTTAAGAAGAGAGGCTGAGTGACTTGGGGTTTTTTGGTCTAGAGAAGACTGAAGGAGAATCTTACCAATACTTAAGTGGCGGGTGTCAAGAGGATGGGGCCAAGCTTTTTTCAGTGGTGTTTTTCAGAGGTAATGGCACAAACATGAACATAGGAGGTTCCATCTAAATAAGAGGAGGAACTTCTTTACTTTGAGGGTGGTAGACCACTGGAACAGGCCACCCAGAAAGGCTGTGGAGTCTCCATCTCATTCAAAACCCACCTGGATGCATTCCTCTGAAGCATTCCTAATGCTCTCAGTGAACCTGCAGTGGGGTTGGACTAGATGTTCTCCAGAGGTCCCTCCCAAAACCTGTGATTCTCTTAACTTACATTCTGAAGCCAAAACTGTCTACAATGTGTAGATGAGATCAAGAATCAAGAAGGTTGGAAGAGACCTCAAAGATCATCGAGTCCAACATGTCACCCTAAACCTTATGACTATCTAAACCATGGCACCAAGTGCCACGTCCAATCCCCTCTTGAACACCTCTAGGGATGGTGACTCCACCACTTCCCTGGGCAGCCCATTCCAATGGCCAACCACTCTCTCTGTGAAGAACTTTCTCCTCACCTGCAGCCTAAACCTCCCCTGGTGCAGCTTGAGACTGTGTCCTCTTGTTCTGATGATTGTATTATTTCCTTGTCTGTGTTTTGATTTCAGTTAACATAAACTGACACACATTGGCAGAAGATTTGGCCTGATCATTAGAACTTGCTGTATGATTGGTAAATAAAGGGAGATCATTTGCTAAATACAATAACAAACATAGCTGACAAAGCCTGTTTCTGCAGGACTTCTGAATTGAGGCCAGTGAGTTGCTTCATTTTTGTTATTAAAAAAAAGAAAAAAAAAGAAAAAAAAGAAGCAAAATAGGTTAAGACTGGCCAAGCATTCAATTTTCAAATTTGCAGATATTCAGTTATAAAACCTGGACTACATCCAATGCCAAGTTCCTCTAAGTTATGCAAAAGCCAGGAGGGAACAGAGCTGCATTCCAATCAGGGTATTATTATGCATCATGCTCATTGGTTTTAACAACAGCCTTTGGTTCATTTTTAGAAGTCAATTAAAATAGCAGTTCAATTGATAAAAAAGAAGTCTTGCTAGATTAAGATTGATGTTAAAGTGCCTGATTGTACATAGATTTATTATTAATATAAAATGCATACATGCCCACAGACTGTTTTATATACTTTCAGGAAGCTCCAGGGCTGGCAGTTCTGCACTTCAAGGAAACCTGTGATTAATTCCCATTTCCCACATTGATTTAGATACCAAGATAAAGTTAGATGTCTTTTCTAGCATTTCAGTTAACTTACTCACTTCTGCACTATTTCTAGAGCAGGGAGTTCACACCATGCAAAAATCCCACTTTTTGAAACACAACGGTTTCAGCGTTATTCAGAATGTGCTAACAGTGGCCTCTTTCCAAAGCAGGAACTGTAACAGAGTGACATGCTTTCAAGATGGTTGCTAATTACGATTAAGAATTGGAAATGTTAGGACCAACCAGAAAAGAAAAAGCTTTTTTCTCTTCAACTAGGTCATCCTTTATCTTATCCTCAGTCACCTGTTTCCTAATTTATACCTCTTAGCGCTCAAAGCCGTTTGTTTCAATGGCAGTATCAGGACTGATCTCTAACAGCTTTAAACCTCATTTCTATGCCTTTTTTTTCTTCTTCCTTTTTTTTTTTCTCTCAGAAAACTCTTCCATTGTGCTGTTTTCTTTCTTTAACTGAGGGCTCCCGCAAGTCTGTTCATTTCCACTGAGAACTAGTCCAATCCCGAGAGCTTTTCATTACATATAGTTTCAAAGTTCATCATAGTTCTTTCTGCTCTACATTGCAAGCTTTCTAACACAATTCCTATTGTGCCAGTCATAGCATATTAAGTGTTTAAAACCTTTCCTTTTAAAATGTAACTCACTAGAAATTTTCAGGAGGTCTCACCAGAATCTCACCCAGCATAAGGGCTTCTAATAATGGCACATTTTTTTCCCAGCAGTTCTCAAGTGTCAACAGCAAGCCCTAAATCCCTTTCATTATTTGGCATGCTGATTCAAACACACTATATGAAGGTCTTTTTCCTCCTGCTGTCCTGCGTATTTCCTTTAAAAGAGAGATAGCTCTCTCTGGGTAAATTCTCCTTTGTCTTTCTTGCCAGCTATGCCTTTTTGGCTCCTTCCACCTCCACTGACTCCCCACTCCATCAGCATCCTATGCAAGCTTCTCAGTGCCCACCGACATCTATGTTATTGGCAGTAACAGTCCCAACTGTCATGTCCATGTACATAGTGCATCCTATGCACAGAATAGATTCTCCTGCTTTCTACAATCAAATCCTCTTTTAATGTGCTATCCCAGCAGGTTCCCTTCAGCCTTGCCCTGACAGCTCTCAGACAGATGGTCCTAGTGCTCAGAACAGCCAAGGGAGATGAAAACATTGTAATACAGGCAGCTGACTTGTCCTTGTGAGTAGGCAGGGACAATCCATAAGCCTTCTTTATCTTGGGTAGGTATTAAAAGACAACAATTGAATTAACAACAATGGCCAACTGCTATGATGCTACGATACTTTGAGAAGGGTAGAGAATATAAAACAGTAGCACATCAAACACTTCCATCTTCTCACTGGAAAGAAGAGGAAAAAGAACCTGCAATCAATTTCAACAACAGGAAATACCAACTATGTAGGAAAACTGTGCACAATGAAATAATTATAACTGTTCTGAACAAGTTTGCCATAGCAATGTAAGCAGAACAGATGACTCACTACACTCTTCTCTTTATGACTTTTATGACAAAAGATTGTTAAAAGATGCCATTATTTAAGTACCAAATCACAGCAAAATCAAATTTGTAAGGTAATGTATACCATGAGGGCCATAATTTGGATTCAGCCATCTTAACACAGGTTTGTCACTGTTCTAAGTTCAGCTGCCTCCATAAACAAGGCTATAAGGACTCACGCTATGGCTGGAGACGGTCAGAGGATGGGTAAGAAACACTAAACAAAGGTTTCCCCCACTTGTAAGATCCTAATAAACTAACTGTGATTGTCGAATCTGAAAGATGTCCTTTCAATTATATGTTTCTCACTGACAGTAGCCAGTCTGGCCAGATCATCAGTGTGTTACTGACTGATCAGTGCAGTTGAAAGTGAAACAGATGATAAACTTAAATATGTAGGATCTCATAACAAAAACACAATGCTGAGATTTTAATAATAATCTCAATATTTTCAAAGCTAACAGATGTACCTTCAGGGAAAATACCTATCCAGACAGGTTGTAGCTAATAATGTGATATTTGTAAGGCCAAAATTCCCAGTCATACTAGTGGTACAGACATTTTAAAGGGCATTCATGTGATAAACAGAACTGATTTTGTAAAAAACCTGCTCTGCAAGGTAGCAGTCTCTTTGAGACTTAGCATTACATAATTAAATGCTGAATGTTGACCATCTGTCATTGTAATCTGTGAATTTTCCTCACAGATAAAAATAAACCATGGATGCAATGTTCTAGTAATTCTTTATTAGAGCCATAGTGTAATCCAGCCAGAGGGAGTGAGGACGTTTGAGAGTTTGTGGTAGCCAGCAGAATGCATGGCCTGTCTGGATACACAGGAGGCTCTGCATCACTCTGGCTTGTGGGAAACACATTGGCCAGGACACCCAAGGTGTGCCCTGCAACAATTTCTGCCCCAGATGGAGGCTGGCACCTGTGATGTTCCCTAGAAGAAAGATAGATCTGAGAGAGGGAGAATGTGGCACTGTCTCTGCTGCTGTGCCTGACTAACTATGCATCGTCCTTTGCTCACAGCTTCTTCCAAAGCTGTAATTAAGCTCTTAGTTGAAAAAGAAGAGGAAGAAAAAAAGTAATTATGTCTTGAGGTCAAGTCTCACAACCATAGTCAAACTGAGATCAAACATCCCTGTGACTGTTGGAGGAGTTTGGTTTTGAAATGCATGGCTGGAGTCCACCATTGATACAAACTTTCCATTGCTTTTCTTGCAAAGTAGAACATTTCAACATGATTTTAGTTTGATGGTTTTCAAAGGGAGCACTGCACTTTGCACAAGAGGAGGCCTTACCCTTAGTCTTCTCTCAAATGTGGAGATATTGCCTTTGGTCTGCTCCCTCCTTTGCCTCCATTCAATGAGATTTGAGTTATGCTCTCCAGGAAGAGAGATATTGCACTTTCCTAAAGTGGGGCTGACAACCCCTGCTAGAATATGAGGCTCTGTGTTAAGTGTGATTTCCATTCCACTGGCAAAGGTGACTCTCAGAGACCCATCGGGGCTGACCCGGTAGATATTCTGTGTGTTATCTGTCAAAAAAAACAACCAAACACAGGGACAGAGAAAAGTTCAGATCCACAGATCTTAGAAACAAATGTTAGGTGGAACAGGGCTTTGTTTGTCCCTAGGTTACAGACAGCTGAACATATAACAACTGCAGTGTGAATTTTGCAACCTCCAGGCCTCCCCATGTCTGAACAGCTTTTCATGGCATTTAGCCTGATGATTTCCACTGTGAACGTTTCCTGCAGCAGAGCTTTTGCCTTCAACTTTAAAGTATCCAAACCCAAGGGCTGGGTTTTGACCATTAACATTCTAACGATTTTAACAAGTTGAGATCTGCTAACAGGACAATGTGCTGCTTCAGTGACTGCAATGAGTAAGAGGTCAGGCATGAAAGCCATTTTCGAAATGTCAAGGATGATGGCTAGTCTCCCATTCTGCCCCTTTTCCCTGTATCACCATACTAGAATGTCCTCATCTTCCCCATTAGCAGCAGGACCCCAGGGTAGAGGCATAGTGACAGCCACAAGCCTGAATCCTGGTGCAAGAGACCCAGTCCAAAGTGCTCAGTGGCAGAAAAACGAACAAGTTAACAGTGGCACCATGAGCAGCCCCAGAGGCTCAGGACTGTGCCACAGAAGGCTGTTGAGGGCAGCTGGGATGACCTAGCACAGTCTCCTTTTCCTACCTAAAACTGCCAGAAGCACAGAGAAGGTCCAGAGTAGGTCTCCACTGAAAGGACACAAAGGCATACAGCTAGTGCACACTCCCTTTCTTTTGCCTGGGAACTGCAGCTCCTCCACTGCAGACAGAGCTGTGTCACATCATTTTGCATTTGGTCATGATAGGACGAAGAGGAGGATGCAGGAGCTTACTGTGGCTCAGCTGCCAGGGGAGCAACTCCCTCACGATCCTGAATGTTTAGCACTAAGAGACAAAGTCTCACCCTTAAAATGCAATTGAAGTCATACCAGCTAGGGACTACGAAAAGCATCCTTTTTTAAGCTGGTCCACACAGAACTAACCATTCTGGCTCTTGAGACCTGAGTATGTGGAAAATAGAATTGCTTTGGATGGAAGAGATTTTAATGTTATCATGGCTAACTGTTGAGTATATAAGAAAGTGAAGATAACAAGAATTACATTAAAAGAGACTTTGTGACTCAGATGTAGGGATACCATGTCTGACTGCTTGTTCAAAGGGTGCTTCATGATAGTTTCACAGAGACATGGAAATATGCAAATTACATGAATTTGTAAATACTGTAGGTATAATAATAACTACAGTTATTACTATAGCTGTTCATTTCTGGCACTGCCCATAGTGTGCTAGCACTTTCCTGAGATGGAATTTGCTAACATACTAACCTTGAGGACTTTCAGATTTAAGGACTGGCACAGTCATGCAGTGTGTGGATGACAAAAAGAGCAGATGGGGTCACTTGGACAAAGTCTAACAGATGATACAACAATACAATTATTTCCACTTATTCAGTGCTCTCTCTGCAATATAATAGTGAAGAGGAATGAGTGAGTATCTTGTTGATGTAAGTTCTCCCTATTTTCTTACAGATCAAAAGCTGCAAGGAAGAAAATCAGAGAGCTATTTCCCAGCACCAGCTCTCTCAAAGCCAGATCAATTAAACTATATAAACCCAGAACTTTGGTGATGAGACTGCAAAATCTGGAGAAGGACATCAGAGTACATCGATTAGGGAGGGAGGAAGTTCTTCTTGAGAGATATGATATTGCAAGGGAAATAGTGTGGTGACTACAAAGCCTGATCCAAAATCTCATTCCCAATGCAACCAACCTGCAGAGGTGGGTCCTTTCCTCTTTCCTATAAGTGTTGTCACCAGGACACAGCACTACCACAAAGAATTCACAGCCAGAAAGAATTCACAGCATTGGCCAAACAAGGCATTTTAGCTCTAAACCATCAGTAGAACATGCCACTCTTCCAGGCAACAAAGCTCTGTGTACTATAGATACTGAAGTAGAAAGTAGCATGACAGTAAAGCATGGAGAAATTGAAGAATCTATCCATGAAAGTCTTCTAGGAGGAAAAGAATTCACTTGTGGTTTGTCTCTGATTGGTATCCCAGGAAAATCATAACTAGGATCTAGCTATCTGCAGGGAAGCAAGGAAGAAACAAATGAACTAATTCTAACGTGTTCTGCACCAAAAGAAGTGTGGCCAGCAGATCAAGGGAGGTAATTCCGCCACTTCGCTCTGGGTGAGACCTCCTCTGGAATACTGCATCCAGCTCTGAAGTCCTCAGCACAAGGACATTAACTTGCTGGACTGGATCCTGAGCAGGGCCACAAAATTGAAGTACCTCTCCTATGAGGACAGGATGGGAGAGCTGGGGCTTTTCAGCCTGGAGAAGAGAAGGTTCTGGGGAGACATTACAGCAAGCTTTCAGTACTCAAAGGGGGCCTATAAGAAAGATCAGAACAGATTTTTTAACAAGGCCTGTTGTGACAGGATAAGGGGTGATGGTTGAAATTAAAAGAGAGATTAAGGCTAGATACAAGGAAGAGTTTTTTACAGTGGTGGTGAAACACTGGAAGAGGTTGTCCAGAGAGGTGGTAGAAATCCTGCCTCTTGACACATTCAAGGTCAGGGTGGACAGAGCTCTGAGCAGACTGACCTAGTTAAAGTTGTCCCTGCTCACTGCAGAAGGATTGGATGAGATGACCTTTAAAGGTCCCTTCCAAACCAAATCATTCAATGATTTCACGATAATGTCTTCTTTTTTTCCCCTGGAAACAGTTAAGAATGCAATGTTGTCTAGGGCCTGAAATTTAATAATTAGGAAAGAAATAACAGAAATGCTTTAATTACCTTGTTTTAAAGTATATATTGTAGAGGTAGCTGAGAAGTTTGTGGCTGTGATCACGTTCTCTCTATTTGAAGTATCAAGTTCCACTCGTGTTAGTTTCTCAACATCACTGTGGAAACTGCTGACTTCCCCAGTTGGGAAGGTTGCATTGGTCAGATGGCCATCAGAGTCATATCTGCAAGACATGAGGTCAAAAAGCCATGAAAATACATCACTATTGTCTTCTAGAGACTCCTAAAAGGAAAGAAAGACAGAAAGACAAGAAGACAAAGAAAGAAAGACAGGAAGACAGAAAGAAAGAAAAAGAGAGAGAGAAAAAAACCCAGAAGCATTCTCAGTATTGTGCGATATGTAAAAGGTAAGAACTGCTCCATTTATTCACCCAAATTGCATTCATTACCTAATCCAAATTCTTTCTTCCTCTCTTTATCAGTGGTGCTGGATAAAAGACAGATGGGAACAGCACAAGATGTTACCTCCATCACTCAGCTGCTGCCAGAGGTTTCTGCACTACACAGATGGTTGGAACTGTGATTAGGGAGGGTGGCCACTGGAGGTCACTCGGCATTCAAGCAAAACCGCTCCCCCCAAAAGGCGTTTTCTTACCATAAATTTAAATAAACCCAAATTTTAGACTCTGCGAGACTCAGAAACTCCTTTTTGTTGCTGATGTGTGAAGTACATAACATGAACGGTGAATTTAAAAAGGGGACCTAAAGTGTATAATAGCAATAAAGGCAGAGTGAAGTCTGCAGTGATTAAGTTGCCTGCATAGCTTTTACTCTTGTGTTTGTCACCAGCCTATTCAAATCAGCAGAAACTTCTCACCACAACTAACAGCCCCAGAACCTAGAGCACTGCATTCTAGTTCACCTGAATTTTACCAGTGCTAAAGAAATTATTTTATTTAAGGTACTTTATGTGAATCAGGCCATGCTATGAAAAAGTCAGTAATTAATTCAGAAGCTCTGGATCAGTGTTTCCAACAGGTCTTTTGAGTTCTGCAGCTGTATTGTTCTTTCTGATGGTTCACGCAGAAAACAACGCAGAACTCTGCTTGATGCTTGATACTGTTTCATATTAATGCCTCACCTTAAAAACCTTGCTGATACTAACACATTTTTATTCATAGAATCATTTTGGTTGGATCAGACCTTTAAGACCCAATCATTATCTAACTACCAAGTCTGGTGCTAAACCATGTTCCTCAGCACCACGTCTCTATCATTTAAACACCTCCAGGGATGGGGATTCAACCACCTCTCTGGTGAGCCTATTCCAGTGTTTAAGAACCCTTTTGGTGAAGAAGCTTCTTCTATTATCCAACCTAAACCTCTCCTGGTGAAACCTGAAGGCATTTTGCCTCGTTCTATCACTTGCTACTAGGGAGAAGAGATCAACCTCCACCTTGCTACGACCTCCTTTCAGGTAGTTGTAGGGAGTGATAAGGTCCCAAGACACTTCAATGATACTACAGATTTACTTTTTTGAGTAGAACCAACTCTGTTCGTAAAACAGAAACCTATTTGTGCAGCTAGTAAAGCATAATTAACTTTTCATGTCTCCTCTCATTGACAAAACATCCTCAGCTGGCAAATCAACCAGCAATGTTCCACTGACTCCAACAGAGCTCTTCCAATTCACATCAGCAGACGATCTGGCTATGTCCTTCACTTTAATGTGTTGGCATAATTTCCTTAGGATCTTTATTTCCCCCTAATTAGTCAGACAAAATCTATATGTCACAAGAAGTATTGGTGAAAAAAGAACCACAGGATTTGCTCTCTTCCCCGCACAATATAAAGAAGAAAAATAGAGTAGCTGTTCTTTTCAAATGAAACACTGGAGATGAACTAATGCACATCTTGGTATTTTTTGACAAATAAATTGATCAAATGTTAAATACAATACGTCTCTCTCTTTCACCTCCTATGGCCCTCATATACATGACATGAATTATTTACATTCTGCCTTCATTCTGGTTCTGTGCAAACTGCATGGTGCCACACCCAGCCATTAAATTTGACTCACGTAACTACTTTTCATCATCAGAAAACTCCATGAATATTAGACAGGTGTATTTAATGTACTGCTTGATCAAACCAACACAACAGATTGCTAGGTTATTTGGCTCGGGTACCACACCACAGAAAAATCCCCAAATGATGCATTTCAATGGTGGAAATATAGCCAATTTATTGGAATGGACTTGTGTGCAGCCTTGGAATCCATCTTTGCTAAGGATCCAGTTTTGCTGCTGCTGAGATATAAAAGACCCCAAGTAGCTGAAAATGGGATAAGCTGTGGCTGGATGGCTGGCCAGATATGGTACTGACTTCTAATGAGATTAGAGCACATGCTAATGGACTCTGACTCATGTAGATGGTCCCACTGACTTCAAGGAGAACATACAGATTAGTGTCTTAGTAATGATTCCACAATGTGACCATCTAAAATGTTGTCTTTATTCCAGATTGCTCCAAGAAACCTAAGCCTCTGAGGACAGATTCTGCCACCTTTCACATGATGAATAGTGGCATACTGGGACTCAGTTCCTGCAGAGCAATGTCCAACCCATACTAATAGGGGCAAAATCACCACATATTTCTTAATGTTAATTTGGGGCCCAGTTATGCCACTGTTAATCATGTCAGTGACCATTTAATCATGCAAATAATTGCATTGATTTCAGTACTCATATGAGGAAGTACTCACCAATATTTGAAAAGCACACTTGGGGATACAGCTTCACAATCTATTTGCATTTCTACATGTAGCACAGTGAAGAGTGATATCATTTCAGAGGGAAAGCGGTCTAATTAATTTTTTCAGTGAGAGTTGTTTCTTGCAGGTGTTTTCTTGTCCTTGATTTAATAGAGGCCCAGTGCTCCCCCTCCCTCTTTACAGCTTTAATGATACAGTATTAAAAAAAATCTAGATGACTGAAAATTTTACATTAGCTATAATTTTATGCAAGAGCTCTTTCAGTACTTCCATTCCATCAGATTAGAGTAGATGGATGACAAGTACGTTTGTAGGTGGTTTTCTACCTCTTAATAATTTCCCTCTGTGAGCAGATCTGACATATAGGTAGATTTCTGAACAGTTCCTTGTCTTTGCTTGTACTCCCAAATATGTGTGATATGTGATCCTAAACAAACCCATCCCTATTTCAGCTTCACAGTGCCATGGGTTGAACTTTGGGATGTGAATGCAAATCTAGCTTAAACAGAGAAGATGATTCCAAGCAATGTGAAAGTTGCTCAAATGACAATTATCTTAACTCCAACACTATGTTCATATAGGACTTGGAATTAATTCAGGTATAAGTAAACAATTAAAAAAATTCTATTTTCAAACTGAAATCAGGTTCAAATTCAGGTTCAGAATGTGACCAATCTGGAAAAGAATGTCTGGTTAAAGGATATCTAAGGACCATCATGCCCCAAGAACTATCTATGGCAGATAGCACATCTACTCAGCATGGAGATGATTAGTCAGCTGACCCTCTGACTGCAGCAGAGTGGGTGACATTCTGTGTATCAGCCACTCAGGAATTTGGAATATATTATGAAGATGACTTAAAATGTTGGCCTGAATATAAATACTAATGACACAACTTTGCTATTTACTTTTGCTGTTGATTTTGTGACACTAATAGTCGTAGTTCTGCTAATTTCTACTGACTGATCTGGACTGGTAGAAGTGAGTGGTTGTGCAAAGACTGGACATCTGACAGTATCAGCAAGGACAGTGCTACCTAGCCTGCAGTTAAAGCTGGGAAAGTAGGAAAACCTGTTTCATTTAGCAGAAGTTTCTTTGTGTAAATCATATGCATCATATGAACCCTTCCAAGGCACAGGTATGTGTGAAGAAAACTGTATTGCATACAATGGAAGGCACTTGTAAGCAAGTGAAGCCGTTTAAAAGATCTCATTATGCTTGATTCATACAACAACTTGCCAGAAGACAATAGGAAGAAGCAATAATTGTGTGAAATGATTTACACTCAATGTCAGTGGGACAGAGTAAGAATTCCAACACTGAGGAGCATATGACTAAAAATAATCTGTTCTAATATGCTCTAACAATCAAGGTCCTGCAATAATTCACAGTGTTCAGCATTTTATGAAGTAATAGGCATGACTTGGAGCTACTGCAAAAGCTTTTTGAAAGTCATTGGTCCATGGTCTGGACTGATGCCATCCTCAAGCAAAGATTTAAATGGATCACCCTCAGTGCTGAAATTATTGTAAAGAAGTAGATATTTTCAGTTAGTTCTGCTTATAAAAGGTAACACTCAGATCAGTGTTTAAAAAGCACCAGGAAAACGGTGATCTTTGTTTTGTTCCAACATAATTTAAATTGGTGTCAACAGATGCCTGATAATGAGAACTGAACTAGGAAGGCCCTGTATGGTTTTGTTTTCCTGCACAGTGTCAAAAATGTCCCTCTCTAGTGGTTTACTCTTATGTACACCCTGTCAATTTAGCCTTCTGCCAAGTAATAGAGGGCAGGATGACAAAACATCCTGTTGATGAGAAAACTGCACTAGGCAGTAGTTTTCTCTGCTTTTAGCCTACTTGTATTATAAGAAAATATAATTCTGAAAAAGTGTAATGATGGTGGCTCAACTACCTCTCCAGATGACCTATGCAGTAACTTAATTCTCCTCAACGTGTCTTCTGTTTGTATGTGACCTGGATGGCTTTTCATCTTAGCTCTTGACTCTTGACCATGAGCTCCTGTGTTCACAGAAAGCAGGCATTATTATCCTCCTTGAAGGCTCTGAACTAGTACTGCAATGTTAATATATGATTTCCATCCATCACTTGTCATATCCTCAAACAGGGATTATGACAATTAGTTATAAATAATGCGAAATCCTGATACATCACACCTCACTGTAAATAAAAAATGAACCTTCTCTTGGGCTGTTATCTCTCTGGGACCAGACTGGGATGTTCTGACTGCATCTTTAACTGTCTTGTTCTTTAGAAGTCCCATCAAAGGATTTCTGAACATCTTGCTATTCCTACTCCCCATATTTAGAGCAGCCTTTTCCTATTGCATAGTGTTTGGTTATTATATATCCTCATCCTCTGGTGGTAGAGGTAAGTTCACTCTTGTCTTTGAGTACTCCTTCCACTGAGGTTCTCAGTTTCCTTTGCAACAGTCCCCTCTCCAATGAGTATGCTCATTTCCCCCTTTTTGCCTTCCTCACTAATCTTGCAGATTCCTGATTTGTATCACATCTTGCTTTTACTTCAGTTACAAAAAAATCCACAATCATGTTTTCATTTAGAGAAACAGATTCCCAATAATAAAATGAAAATGAAGTATAATTTCAGGCACTTTCTGCTACACTTAATGGGCACTATGCACAGAGTTTTTACATATGACAGGCTCTGGCACTTAAGGAATGGTAGAGTTTCATTTTCAAAGCTTGTGCAACAGCCCTAGTTGTCCTTTCTCAAGCAGAGTTAGTAGCAGGGTATCTGTTTAAATTACTAGAAGCGACCAAATTTAAAACAGGGTTCCTTCTACCACACATTTAATGTCATGGACTTACTCATACACGGTTGTCCATCCGTTTTCATCGCTTTTGGTTGCTAAAAGCCCTGTGTTTCCAGGGTATGTCATCAGAGCCAGGTTGTAGCCTTGGGCATAAACTCTTTTCAGAACCCCGTTGCTGCTTATTGTCAGCCAGTACACTTGGCCCCCTGGCACCACGACCCACAGGGGCAGCCCACTCGTGTCTCTGCGGATGTGAACCGAATTCCCGTTGCTGCTGGTGATGGTGCCAATATCTCCTTCCCCGCTGTAGGTGAAATTGTAAATGTAGTCCCTCGTGATGAGGTTCAGCGTATGGAGGTGGGTGCCATTGATGGTGAACTGATACAGTTCCTGGTCCGCTGGCGACGCAATCTCATACATATTCGTGTCACTGAGGTGAGCCTTGTTCCGGCTGACTGCACGGATGCGAACGTTGCCAAGGTCTGCTATGTACAGTGTGTCATCAGGAGAGACTGCTAGAGAAGAAGGTGCTTTCAGCTTTGCATCTTTGGCATATCCACCATCACCTGGGGGAGAAATGGTAATTTTAGTCAGCTGTAACATCCATGGTTAAGCTGATCCCCTAAACCTGACACACTGCTTCTCCTCAGTATCATTTACACTCCAATAAAACAGTATCTTCTTCCAACTAATTAAACAGCTACTATCTAAGGTTGGTGCAATTCTAATTTAGCCTCAGTGAAGGCAAACAAGAATATAAATTATCTAATTTACAACGTTTTTGCTCAAGACAAAACTCTGCTGCTCAGGAAAGCTTTAATGGTAAAATTGTGAAGGAAAAAAACATGTCACCTGAAGTTTCATTCCCTACATTTTGCCTGTTGGAATGTAGCTAAAGTAAAACCCTGTTATACACACAAAATAAAGAGAAAAGAGAACCAAATAATTCAGCTAAAATGACACTGAAGGAAAGATTAGTTTATACTTATTAAATACTCAACACTCCAGGAAAATAAAATGACTCAAAACACACTTTGAGAAACCACTCTTTCCAATATTGCTTGATAATTTACTTGGCTTGTGTATTTTAAGGTTTGAGAAGAATATACAGAGGCTGCATCCACATATCAAACTGACTTTACATGAGCAAGATTTTCTGTAACTAGCAAGAAAGCACATTAAACCTTGCTCTTAGAGAACACATTAGTGTTTGGATTGCTCCCTTTCTCCTGATGGGGAAATGAAATTCACTGGACATTTTGAGCATACCCTATGCTTCCTTGGTGATGGACAAATAAGCTTTCTGCCAAGCTGATGCTGCCTTTCACTAACCCAGCCCTGGTACAATCATTAGATTTGGCACAGTTTTTCATTTTCCCACAGTGAGGGTAGTTTTCCTCACTAAGAACTCTGAACAGGATTCTTGTCAGCACTGGTCGACCACAGCTGTAACTGAAGTTAGCAGCACTTGGCAGTGCACAGGAGGCTTTGATTATCATTACAATGCTAGGTCAGCAAACCACCTTCTCTAGAAGACCATTTACATTTTATTCTCTCCATTCTTGACATACTTAATGTTTTCTTGTCAGTAATTAACCTTTTACTTGAAATGAGAGGCTTAAGAATTATGATGACATTATGGAGCTGAACACGGTGGTTCTAGAGATGACAAGATGACAACACACTGCACACCTCTGTGTATGGGAATGCTGTCCTTTGGCCCTTTATGAAATACGTTTATGAAAAATAAAAAAAAAAAAAAAAGAAGAAAAGCCATGATTTGTTTTGGTGCATGCAGGGGAGAAGAGCTTTGTTGCCAAGAATGTACAGAGGTGGAGCCTGGCAGTAGCTTTTCCAGTTTAAAACATTCAACGACGAAGTTCTGAACATTATGTCTTTGTACCATTTTGCTGGTAGTGCAGTGTGACATAAGTGATGGGAAGGGATAAGCTAGTGCTTCCGCTTGGTGTGAAACATCTGGCTGCTTGTCTTGGTAAGAAGGGCTGTCTGAAGCACCAGCACTTAGGTGCAACTTGCTCTGGGGCTGATACCCGTGGGTCTTCAACACGGGCAAACACAGCTGACAGGAAGGCAGATATTGTGGAGTCTCTCTATCAAAAGAAGAAATGCTAAGACCAGCCTGAGGTCCCTCCAATGCCACTGGAAGACTCACATCTCTGAATCCAATGGATGAAATCCACAAAGAGCTGCTGAGAAGTTTTTCACCCTTCTAAGGAAATGGAATCACTACTTATCTCTCCTTCCCCTTGTCACTTTGCTAATCTGCAGCTGTGCCAGGGGATCTCAAAAGGTAATCAGACAGGAAATAACTAGCATCTCCTTACCTGAAAAACAGTCACAATTAGGATCAATCTTGCAGTCACAATCTGATGGGGCTCCAGCGATTATAGAGATCTCACCGTTGGTTGTGACCTGCTGTATACGGTTAATCTTTCTTTCATCTGTCTCCGCGATGTAGAGTATGCCGCTGTGAGACACAGCGATGGCCCTGGCTGACTCCAGGGTTGAATGGATGGCCACCTTGCTGACGATGAAGTGGTCGATGCCTGGCACCTGGCAGTGGATGGGGCGTCCTGCAATAATTCGCACACGCCTGTTCTCAGAGATCTGCAGGACAATGTTGTTGTCCAGGACATAGAGTGAATTGTCTAGGGGGTTCACTGTGAGGTCTGTTGGCCACTCTAACCGCACCTGGAAAAAAAATTAAGGGAGAGGCAGGGAAAAAAAAAAAGAAAAAAGAAAAAAAGGAATGGTTAAGACAGTTAGGAAGGTTCCTTCAACCATCTGTGATCACTGTGTCATCAAGGCACTCTGGATTCACCCACCACTGTTTCTCTAGTACCTTTAGACGGGTTTTGTAGAAGTTTCAACAAGCATACTCTTTTCTGTGGTCCAGCTCCAGTGTGGATAAAAACTTGCTTTGAAATGCAATTTAGTACCCTCTGAGTGGTTTTGTACGAGTCCATTAAGACAGGAACTTTATTATACCTATGCAATCATGCAAATAAAAACACGCACTTCACGTTGTGTGACATCAGCCAGAAAATTTTCTAGGTCTGTTATTTCAAGGTTGCAGTCAACACAGGCAGAGTGGAAAGCAGTTAGAGGTTGTCAGTGTCCTAACACTTTAATTGACTGTTAGCAGAAAAGGAAAATGACATACTAGAAGAGTAAGACACGTTTCCACAATTTACTTACTAAGCAAGAAATGTTAATAAGACTTAAATGCCACAAGAAATATAAGCTCGTTAATGCTTTGTAACATAATACCCCAATATATCACAATTCACATGATACAGTAACCCAAGCTGTAATTATTTATAATGATTTTGGCTTTGTGAATTCAGTGTTTCAGTCATGGATTAGTTACATTCTTCATACTTAAGGTTATCTTTTTGCCTCTTTCCATGCATGTGAGATAAGAGCGGCAACCAAATAAAGCTTCAGAACAATGCTGGAGGAAATACCAGGACAACCTTGCTCATCTGATACCAGTTGCATCAGAATGTGGAGCAATTAAACATGCTCCAAACTGAAGGTGAGGCTGACTGTCAATCTGAAAGACCAGTACGTAGGCTGCTGATTGTAGCATGTACTGGCCAGAGCTTCAAACTCCTCCTGTTGAGAAGGCTCGACAGGCGGTGCAGGATCACCGAACTGGGAAACAACAACAGAGTAGACTGGTCCCTTTTGCCAGCTAAGGCCAGTGGAAGATTTGGATTGCAGCTTGTCTATGGAAAGGTCAGAGAACAAATGAGCCACTGAGATTGCATGACAGCCTATTTTTGCCTGTCTTAGGATACTCTGCTTATTATTCTCCATGAAGAAATGGCTGCTTTTATCTGAGTGGAATTTTTCTGGACTAAATATTTCAGTCATCAGAAGAGAATAAATAACAAGCTAGAACACAGCAGTTTTATATGCTTTTTATGTCACAGAAGCTTCCATTATTTCGCTTACTGATTTTGTTGCTGTTTTTGCTCATTTTTCCACTGCACTAATTAAAAGATCTATGAATGTAGAGACCACAGATGCTAACACAATGCTCAGCACTGAGGAATAACATATGGTGGAGTGTGTGGCTATCACAAGCCACCTGCTCGCCTGGGGTCAGCTCAGGAACCAGGCTGGAGGCCAAGTATCTCCCTTTCTGAAGCATCAGTATTTCCTGAATAATCTCATTTCCAGGACTACATTGCTTGTTTCATAACTGATGTTTTAATAAAGTGAGGGCATTGTGGCTACCACATCTCGTCCTGCGTGGTTACATCGTGCACCACACAATTATGAAGACTCACAGAGTAATCGAATTCCTCCCTGTGCCCAGCCTGTTTTACTAGACAGCATAATAACTGCCATTAAGACTAATGCTGTCGGGTTCAAGATCTCTTCTGAAGCAGGTGGTAGAGTCCTTCCAAATGATGATAAATGTGGTGAAACAGTTGGAAGTGGATTCCTCCCATAAAGGTGCTGATTTCTGGGTGTGTGTGAGACTGCCTGGATTCTACCTGCTGTGCAGGGGCTGTTTTACACACTGCTGTTAGCTCATGCTTCAGCTGAGTTCACTGGGACACCAAACAAAGCTCTATAGTTAGTATAAAAAAAAATCCCTGCAAGGAAACTTGGAAAAAACCGTATTTCAAATCTACCTTTAATGCAGAACATTTGACCTCTCTGTCCAGGTAAACGGATTATTTTTAATGAGAAACAGACATCTTCAGCTTCAATGGCCTCCTTTACAGATTGTAAAAGTAGTCTTTGATTAACCATAACTAGATTATTAGTAATGAAAACTGGGCTGAAACTATATTTTTGCCATAATGACTCTGCAGATCACCTGCCATGTCTTAATATCTGGACTTTCCTTCATGAACCAACCACACTGCCTTTTCCCAGTAAATAATTTGAATTTGTCTCACTGTGAAGGTATGGATGGTGTCTTGTAGAGAAATAGGGACTGGCTTGGGCCAAAACAACTTTTTTCTCTGGCTGATTTGAAGCTGACTTGGTTTATTGAGATAGAACGAACTTTTATGCAGTTGTCCATTTCACTTGTAGCAATGTGCCTAAAGCTTAGTCTTAACAGCTGTTGACTGCATGCACATTTGCTCTCATACTGGTCACATCTGTAAATCCAGCTGCATTATGGTAAAAAGAAATAAAATTTTAGATGGGAACATCTAAGCAATTTGGGTTGCTATACCAGAAGTTTTGCCTGGCTCTCTTCTCTGCAAAGGTAACAGAAGGCATGGCTACAGCTTCTCCTTCCCGGGTTTAAGTCAGTCACAGATCTATTAATGGCTTAATCCCAGGTGAAATATTAAAGTTAGCAGGTACCTGTCTGGAGGCTGCAGCAAAAAACACAAGCTGCTGCTCACTACATGCTTAGGCTAGTGCAACTGGAGGGGGAAAAAAGGTGACACAGGCCACTTTAAAGCAAACATAAACACAAACCCCTGAGCATTCTTAATCTGAAGAAGAATTTCAGATTTAGAAAAAAAATCTGCATTGTTCTTATCAGGATATGGCCCCATGGCATTTTATATCGGTATAAACTGAGGCTGCTGCAGTCCTACCCCATCCTCCTCTCAGAGCAGCTCCCAGAAGCAAGGCCAGTGTTTATGTGTTCCTACAGAGAGAGGGTTTGGGACAGTATTCTGGCTGAAAACTAATCACCTAAATCAGCTTAAGCTGAAGTGTAACTGCACCCTCGGGTTCACTGTTATCTTGCAAACTCACTGCTTGTTTCTTTTCTTTTAAAGCAAGCTGCTCTCTGGCAGCTTCCTGTGACCAAGCCATCAGTTGTGCTTCATACAAAGCCAATAAACACATTACAGAGAAGTATTTCAAATCTCATCTGATATGACTGTGCCTATAAAAAAGTTCTTTCAGACAAAATCTGTTAGGATTAGAATATTAAATCAGTTACTATACCTTTTACTTTGAAGCTGTACTTCACAAGCCCCTGTAAAAGTCCTCTCCCATATATTTATATTTTTCTTATAAATCAAGTCTGGGCCTATTTAAGCTTTTTTTCTTACATTTAATTTTTTTTTTTGTTTGGGTTTTT